>NC_135899.1:28042043-28283445 GCF_964194155.1 Cetorhinus maximus | reverse complement strand
AGCGCAAAGCAGAGAAAAGAATGGCTTGTATTTAACTTGGCACCTTTCGTGACCTCCCAAAGCTGTTTGCTGACATTGCAGTGCTCCTGAATTATAGTCACTGTTCTAATGCAGGAATTGCGATTGGCAGTGCGCGTACAGCAAGCTCCCACAAAGAACCATGTGATCATGAGCAGATAATCTGTTTTTGTGATGTTGTTTGAGGGGCATATATTGGCCCAGGACATGAGGTAACTCCCTTCTCCCTCTCTGAAGTAGTGCCGTGGGACTTTTCGTGCCCCGTCAGAAGGACCTGTTTCCCTTAGCAACGGAGTGGGAGAGGCGGTGGCGGACAGCGACATAGATTTAAAGTAATTGGTGGAAGGATTGGAGGGCGGCTGAGGAGAACTTTTTCACCCATGTGGTGGAGTGTGGATCTGGAACTCACTGCCAGAAAGGGTGGTAGAGGCAGAAAGCCTTATCAAGATTAACAAGCAATCGATATGAACTTGAGGTGCCGTAACCTACTAGGGCTATGGATCAAGAACTGGAAAACAGGATTTGGCTGGACGTGCCTTTTTTTGGCCAATACAGACAACACAATGGGCCAAATAGCCTCCTGTGCTATACAACTCAGTAAAGGACCTGCCTTTCTCCTGTCACATCGCCATGCCTGATTCTTGCACGCAGTTGAACATCCTGTGTATATTTTGTACATTTTGGTAGTACTGCACGCCAGGAGTATTGACCTGGCTGAGGAGCAGCTTAGGGGTATCGCTGCACATTGTGCACAACGATGCCATGGCTGCTGGATGTTTTAGGTGAGCAAAGAGGTGTTGCTGAGCTGACCAGTTGATTCTGGATGCTGTCCAAAGTGGGCCTGCAGAAGGAACAGCTTGCAAGTCTTGGTGAATTGAACTTCTAATTTGGGGCTGCCTTCCACCTGTAATTGTAACTGCAGTTTCCATAGCCAAATGCATGCCATCTTTGACCATTCTTGAGCGTGCTGTAAATGGGTGGGGTGTGCCAAAGGGTGAACACAATATCTTGCACTGACAGTGCCCAAGCTGCCTGCAAAAGGGGTGCTGTCCATCTTCGTACACAGAAGCAATGTGATGCTGGTGTTATCTTCCAGGTTAAAACTGTTATTCAGATTTATTTGCTGGATGCGTAAATACACAGAATAATGGGCAATAACAAAACAAAGACTGTCAGTTTTAAAAAAAAAAATAAATTGTAAACCTTTCTAGAATCTTTTGACAAAGATTGTGACTTGGGTCCTGTCCCTTTCTCTGTGATGTGCAAAATAAACAGTCGACGCCAGATTGGGAATAAGAAACTCAGGAAAGTCAATGATACTTTACTTCTCTGTGCAAGATCCCTACAGTTCAGATTAAAGGGACACTTTCACATGTAACGTAAATGTGCTTTTAATTAGTTTTGCCATTCAGCCGGATCCTGTGAACTGCCAAATTGTGGCACTTAGGAGGACTTTGCCATCTTCTTGTACCTAACTAGCATATCAAGTAGCCCGGTCGTCAAGAATAGCACTTGGCAACTTCTGTGCATCAGCAAGGTTTGTGGATGTCCAGTGTTTCAATGCCAGGCAAGAATCTGATACAACGAACATGTCGTGACTTCTCTTTCCCCTACCCAAGGAATTTTGCCAGTTTGATACCTTATCCATTGATCTAGATGTCCCAAGGCAGTTTTTAGATAGAATTTACAGCACAGAAACAGCCTACGTGGCCCAACTGGTCCATGCCAATGTTTATGCTCCAGCCCATCTTGTCACCCTATCAGAATACCCCTCTATTGCTTTCTCCCTTGTGTGCTTATTGAGCTTCCTCGGAAATGCACTTATGCCTTTTGTTTCAAATATTTCTGGAGGTAGCGACATCCACATTCCCACCGTTCTCTAGCTAAAGACTTCCCTATTGGATTTTGTATTGTTTAAATTGTTTACTCCCTTGGTCTCTCCCGCACCAAGTCAAACAAAACTCCATTGAGAAACTAACTGTTTCACCTTAAACCTGCAGCACTGTGGCCTGCTTTATGAGAATATGGGCGAAGCCCATTCTTCTCAATCGGGGACAACATTTACAGTCGCTTTGACAAGGGTGGATTAATTGAGGAAAGTTAGCATTATATATTAAAGGCAAATCAAGTTTAACTAACTTGCTGGAGATCTCTGATGTGAGAGCAGTGAGGGTTGATCAGGGTAATGTGGATGATGTGGTGTATTTGACTTCCAAAAGGCTTTTGAAGTGCCATATAATAGGCTTGTCAACAAAGTTGGAGCCCGTGGAATGAAGGAGATGATGGTGACAGGGAGATGAGGTTGGCTGAAATATAAGAAACTGAGAGGGTTGGGAAATGGCTATTTATTTTGGACCGGAGGAAGGTATGCAGTAGGGTCCCCCAGGAGTTGGTGCAAAGACCCATGCTTTTCTTGTTCTGCACTAAGGACCCGAGACTTCGATACACAGGGCACAAATTCATAATTTGCAGATGACACAAAGCTTGGATATATTGCGAGCTGTGAGGAGGACAGTGATAGACTTTCCAGAGGACATTGACAGGCTGGTGGAATGGCGGACACGAGGCAGATGAAATTTAGTGCAGAGAAGTGTGAAGTGATACATTTTGGTCAGACGAGCAAGGAGAGATAATATAAAATAAAGGGTACAATTCTAAAGGGGGTGCAGGAGCAGAGGGACCTGAGGGTAGATGTGGACAAATCAGTGAAGGTGACAGGACAGGTTGCGAAAGTGTTAATAAATCATACAGGATGCTGGACTTTATAACTAGACATATAGAGTGCAAAAGCAAGGAAGTTATGAAAAGCCTTTATAAAACACTGGGTTCGGCCTCTACTGGAGTATTGTGTCCAGCTCTGGGCACCGCACTTTAGGAAAGATGCGAAAGCATTAGGGAGGGTGCGGAAAAGATTCACGGGAATGGTTCTAAGGGTGAGAAACTTTGGTTATGTGGATAGATTCGTGAAGCTGGGGCTATTCTTGGAGAAGATTGAGAGGAGATTTGATAGAAGTATTCAAAATGGTGAGGGGCCCAAACAGAGTAGATAGGGAGAAGCTGTTCCTGTTGGCAGAAGGATCGAGAACTGGAGGGGCACCGATTTGAGGTGATTGGCAAAAGAAGCAATGGCAACATGAGGAAAACTTTTTTCGCACAGTGAGTGGCTAGGACCTAGAATGTGCTGCCTGAGAGTGCGGTGGAGGTTGATTCAAACATGGCTTTCGAAAGGGAATTGGGTAAGCACCCCAAGAGAGAAAGTTTGCAGGGCTAGGGGGAGAGTGGAGTGGGACGAGCTAAATTGCTCTTGCAGAGAGTTGGCATGGAGACGCTGGGATGAGCGGCCTCTGCGTGTGCTGTAATCATTCTGTGGTGATGTCTGCCCCGTTTTTGAAGCCCATCTGCTCGCCTTCTCACTATTGCGCTGATTCATCTTTCCACAAGTGTTGGGGAGATGGTGGCGTAGGGTTAATGTCATGAGATGAGTAATCCAGAGGCTCAGGCTAATGCCATGGGTTCAAATCTTACCAGGCAGCTGGTGGAATTTAAACTCAATTAATAAATCTGGAATATAAAGCTCGTCTCAGTAACGGTGACCACGACAACGATCATTGTTTGTAGTTAAAAACCCATCTGCTTCACTGATGCCCTTTCAGGAAGCAAACCTGCTGTCCTTACCCGGTCTGGCCTACATGTGACTCCAGACCCACAGCGATGTAGCTGACTCTTAAGTGCCCTCAGAAATAGCCTAGCAAGCCAAAAAGGTTATAGCAGGGCACTTGGAAAATCTCAGTGCAATCAAACAGAGTCAACATCATTTTGTGAAAGGGAAATCATGTTTGACTAATTTATTGGGGTTCTTTTGAGGAAGTAACAAGCAATGTGGGTGCACTGTACTTACATTTTGAGAAGACAATTGAGAAGACAATTGACAAGGTGCCAGATCAAAGGTTACTACGCAAAATAAAAGCTCATAGTGAAGGGGGTCACATATTAGCATGGATAGAGGATTGGTTAGCTAACAAGAAGCAGAGGGTAGGGATAATTGGCTCTTTTTCAGGTTGGCAGGATGTGACAAGTGGTGTGCCACAGGGATCAGTGCTGGGGCCTCAAGTCTTTACAATTTATATCAATGACTTAGAAGAAGGGACCAAATGTATGGTTGCTAAACTTGCTGGTGACACCAAGATAGTTGGAGAGTAAGTTGTGAAGGGGACATAAGGAGTCTGCAGAGGGACATAGATGGGTTAAGTGCGTGGGCAAAAATTTGGCAGATGGATATAATATGAGAAAACGTGAAGTTGTTCACTTTGGTAGGAAGAATAGAAAAGCAGCATATTATTCAAACGGAGAGAGACTGCAGAACTCTGAGGTGCAGAGGAATCTGGGTGTCCTGGTACACGAATCAGGAAAAGTTAGTATGCAGCTACAGCAAGACATTAGGAAGGCAAATGGAATGTTGCTGTTTATTGCCAGAGGAATGGAACATAAAAGTAGGGATGTTTTGCTGCAGTTGTACAGGGTGTTGGTGAGACCAAGGCACAGGAATATACGATGAATGGTAGGACCCTGGGAAGTACCGAGGATCAGAGGGACCTTGGTGTTCATGCCCACCGGTCCCTTAAGGTAGCGGGACAGGTAGATAAGGTGGTTAAGAGGGCGTATGGGATACTTGCCTTTATTAGCTGAGGCATAGAATATAAGAGCAGGGAGATTATGCTGGAACTGTATAAAATGCTTGTTAGGCCACAGCTAGAGTATTGCGTGCAGCTCTGGAATCCACATAGTAGGCAGGATGTGATTGCACTAGAGAGAGTGCAGAGGAGATTTACCAGGATGTTGCCTGGGCTGGAGAGTTTTAGTTATGAGGAGAGATTGGATAGACTAGGGTTATTTTCCCTGGAGCAGAGGAGATTGAGGGGGGACATGATTGAGGTGTATAATATTATGTGGGGCATAGATAGGGTAGACAGGAAGGAACTTTTCCCTTTGGTGGAGGGATCAATAACCAGGGGGCATAGGTTTAAGGTAAGGGGCAGGAGGTTTAGAGGGGATGTGAGTAAGAATTTTTTTCACCCAGAGGGTGGTGGGAATCTGGAACTCACTGCCTGAAAGGCTGGTAGAGACAGATAGCCTCTTAACATTTAAGAAGTATTTGGATGTGCACTCGCGATGCCATGGCAAACAAGGCTATGGGCCTAGTGCTGGAAAATGGGAGTAGAATAGTTAGGTACTTGTTTGAATGGTGCAGACTCGATGGACTGAAGGGCCTTTTTCTATGCTGAAGACCTCTATGACTATGACCACATCTAGAGGACTGTGTTCAGTTTTGGTCTCCTTATTTAAGAAAGGATATAAATCTTTAGAAGCAGTTCAAAGAAGGGGTGGGGTGGGTTATCTTATGATGAAAGGTTGGACAGGATGTGTCTGTATCCATTGGAGTTTGGAAGAATGAGAGGTGATCTTATTGAAACATAATTCTCGAGGGGACTTGACAGGGTGGATGCTGAAAAGATGTTTCCACTTGTGAGAGAGACTAGAACTAGGGGACACAGTTTAAAAATAAAATGTCCCCTATTTAAGACAGAGATGAGGAGCAATTTTTTCTCTGAGGGTTGTGAGCCTGTGGAACTCTCTCCCCCAGTGAGTGGTGGAAGCAGGGCCCGTGAATACATTTAAGGCAGCGGGAGATAGGTTCTTTACTAACAAGGGAGTCAGAGGTTATCGGGGATAGGCGGAATACGGAGTTGAGGCCACAATCAGATCTGCCATGATCTTACTGGATGGAGAAGCAGGCTTGAGGGGCCAAATGGCCTACTCCTGCTCCTAATTTGTATGTTTGTATGTAAATGCTGACCCACATCCCATGAAAGAAAAAACAATAAAATAAGCATGCCCAGTTATCTCGCAAACTGTCCACCTGAAGAAACAAGCCTTCCTTGTTTCCATGACCCTTTTGTTCCACCTGACCCATATGGGGAGCTTGTTCCCCTGTATTTGATTCTGTGCCATACTTAACAACTTCCCCACATCCTGTGCCCACTTATGTCACCTCAAAGTGTCTCTGCTGATCTGAAAGAAGACGTTGATTGAGGGGAGTCTGAGAGGGTGACCATGTACAACACAGAAGGAGGCCATTCAGCCCATTGTCCCTGTGCTGGCTTTTTGAAAGAGCTGTCCAATTAGTCCCACTCCTTCCCCATAACCCTCTGGATTATTTCTCTGCTCTTTCCCCATAACCCTGGGAATTTTCTCCTTTGGGTATTTATTTAATTCTCTTTTGAAAGTTACTATTGAATCTGCTTCCACCGCCCTTTCTGGCAGCACATTCCAGATTGCTTATTTTTGGAAAAAAAAGTTTTCTTGCCAATGATTTTAAATTTGTGTCCTCTGGTTACCAACCCTTCTGCCATTGGGCACGGTTTTGCCATGTTCATGATTTTGAACAGCTCTTTCAGATCTGTTTTTGACCCCCTTTCCTCTGGGCTTGAATGTGCTGTCTTAAAGCTGGCAGTGTAGCCTGTCTGTTAGTGGAAGCCGTGTGTTTGAACTGAGGTCTGTTGAGAATTCCTGTTACTGGTGATGTTCTCTCTTTCTCTCTCTCTTTTCACACTCACTTTCTCTCGTGCTCTCTCGTGCGCTCGCGCTCTCTGAATAAATTTAAGGAGGCGATAGACAGATTTTTAATTAGTAATGGGTTGAGAGGTTATGGGGAGAGGGTGGGAAATTGGAGTTGAGGCTGAAATGAGATCAGCCATGATTGTATTGAATGGCGGGCCAGGCTCGAGGGGCTGAATTTCCTACTCCCGCTCCTAGTTCTTATGTTATGCTCTCTCTCTCTCTCACTCTCTTACTCTCTTACTCTCTCTCTCACTCTTTCACTCACTCTCTCTCTCACACTCTGTCTCACACTCTCTCTCTCACTCTCCCTCTCACTCTCCCTCTCACTCTCCCTCTCACTCTCTCTCTCACTCTCTCTCTCACTCTCTCTCTCACTCTCTCTCTCACTCTCTCTCTCACTCTCTCTCTCACTCTCTCTCTCACACTCTCACTCTCACTCTCTCTCTCACTCACTCACACACTCTCACTCACTCACTCACTCACTCACTCACTCACTCACTCACTCACTCACGCACTCACTCACTCACTCACTCACTCACTCACTCTCTCACACTCACTCACACACTCACTCACACTCTCTCACTCACTCTCACTCACTCTCACACTCACACTCACACTCTCACTCACTCTCACACTCACTCTCACACTCACTCTCTCACTCACTCACTCACTCACTCACTCACTCACTCACTCACTCACTCACTCACTCACTCACTCACTCACTCACTCACTCACTCACTCACTCACTCACTCACTCACTCACTCACTCACTCACTCACTCTCACTCACTCACACTCTCTCTCTACCACATTCACTGAGCTTGTGGTATGAGGGCGGAAGTGACAACTCCAGGGCTCAGCAGATGAGATTACGATCTGCCTTCTTGTTCTGACTGCGTTGTTTGCCATCTGACATTTCTCTTTGTGTTCTTTGTGACTCTGGGCCCCGGATTAAGGTCCAGCCCAGACTGACAGGGGTGAAAGTTTATTTCTGTCCACACCTCAGTCCTAAGTGAAATGGTTTGGCCGTCTTGATCTGTTCCTCCAGTGCCTTAACTTGCCGCTAATTAAAAGATCGAACAGGTTGGGGCTCTTTTCCTCAGGAGCGAGAGAGCTGAGGTTTTTATGGTTGTGAAATAGTTTGATAAGGTGGACCTAAAGATATGCCCATGTGGAGAAGATCAGATCAAATGGCTGTAAATATAAGATGGTCATTGATAAATCCAGTAGGGAATTCAGGAGAAATTCCTTTACCCTGAGCGTGGTGAGGCTGTGGAACTCGCTACTACATAGTGGCTGAGGGAAAGCAAGATGAACATGAGGGAGAAAGGATGTGCAGGTAGGGTGAGATGAACTAGGGTCAGGGGGAGGCTCACGTGGAGCATTAAGACCGACATTTGGGCTGAGTGGCCTGTTCTTGTGCTGTGAATTCCTAACCCTCTTTTCCTCAGGAGCGAGAGAGCTGAGGTTTTTACGGTTGTGAAATAGTTTGATAAGGTGGACCTAAAGATGTGCTCATGTGGAGAAGATCAGATCAAATGGCTGTAAATATAAGATGGTCATTGATAAATCCAATAGGTAATTCAGGAGAAACTCCTTTACCCAGAGCGTGGTGAGGTTGTGGAACTCGGCATTGGCAATCTCAGTCAGTGGGGAATGGGAAAAAAATGACCAGCTGGTCCAGCTAGTGAGGGCGTCCTCCTGCAGTTGAGGCTGAGTGATGTTGGGGCAGAGTAGAGGGCGCTTTGCTCTCTCCTGTACCTGACACGTGAACGCTCGGCGCTGACTCTGAAGGGGAAGAATGCCAAGCCCCCACCAGCGCTGCCATCCCTCGTCTTAGTGAGTGCAAAAAGCCGAATAATGCCCCTAATTCGTATGTGTGTATATAGTTTTCAGCTTTTTTCAGCCGTGTTTGTGTCTTTTGGCGAGAGGCTGATGTCTCCGGTATACAGACCGCCCACCTCACCTTGAACTGCAGAGTTCACAGCAGTGCTGTGTGGTTAGCTGGTGACAGCCTGTTTCTCGTTGCTGGCAATGACATTACTGATTAGCAAGTGGCAGGCTGCTGCGATCGTGTCAAGTTAGTTGAAAAGAGCAGAATAAGGTCCACCTCCTTGGGATGGCCCCCAACGCCCTTCGCCTCTGGTGAGGTATGTTTTTTTGAAAGATTGTGATGTGGGAAACAGGGCGGCAAATCTTTGCACAGCAAGCCCCCGTGAGGAGATAGTCTGCTTTAGTGGTGTTGCTTTCAGGGATAAATATAGGCCAGGGCACAAGAGCAAAGGGGGGGCAAAGCCTCGTGTGGGCAGGAGGCCGAGTGAGCTTTGTCGACACTAACACACGTTGTAAAGGGCGAGGAGCATGCCATCTTCATTGTCTGTGCTCACACCAAAAAGAATGACCACCTGCAGGGGATAGTACCTGGGGAACATCTACTCCAACAGGACTTTCCGCCTTCAAGATGACGGGGGAATTTATTTTCATTATTCTTTCACAGGATGTGGGGGTCGCTGGCTAGGCCAGCATTTATTACCCATCCCTCATTGCCCTTGAGGTGCTGGTGAGCTGCCTTCTTGAACCGCTGCAGTCCATGTGGCGTAGGTATGAACAAGGAGAAGGAGTAGGTCATTCAGCCCCTCAAGCCTGCTCTGCCATTTAATAAGGTCACGGCTGACCTGATAGTAACCTGAAATCTGCATCCTGCCTACCCCCGATAACCTATCACCCGCCTTGTTTACCAAGAATCTATCCACCTCTGCCTTAAAACATTCAATAACTCTGCTTCCACCACCTTTTCAGGAAGAGAGTTTCAAAGACTCGTGGCCCTCTGAGTGAAAAAATTTCGCCTCATCTGTTTTAAATGGTGACCCCTTAGTTTTAAACAGTGACCCTGAGTTCTAGATTCTTCCACAAGAGGAAGCATCCTCTCTACATCCACCCTGTCAAGATCCCTCAGGATCTTATATGATTCAATCAAGTTGCCTCTTACTCCTCTAAACTCCAGTGGATAAAGCTTAGTCTGTCCAGCCTTTCCTCATAAGACAACCCATCCATTCCAGGCATTAACCTGGTAAACCTTCTCTGAACTGCTTCCAACGCATTTATATCTTTCCTTAAATAAGGTGACCAATACTGTACACAGTACTCCAAATGTGGTCTCACCAGTGTCCTGTACAACTGAAGCATAATGTATTGTATTCAACTCCCCTTGCAACAAATGATAACATTCTATTGGCTTTCCTAATTTCTTGCTGTGCCTGTGTACTGGCCTTTGGTGATTAATGCTCTAAGACACCCAGATCCCTCTGCACCTCAGAGCTTTGCAATCTCTCACCATTTGGATAATATGCTTCTCTTTTATTCTTCCTGCCAAAATGGACAATTTCACATTTTCCCACGTTATACTCCATTTGCCAGATTTTTGCCCTTTCAGTTAACCTATCTATATCTTTTTGTAGCCTCCTTACGCCCTCTTCACAACTTACTTTCCTATCTATCTTTGTGACATCAGCAAATTTGGCAACCATCCCATCCATCCCTCTATCCAAGTCACTAATATAAATTGTAAACAGTTAAGGTCCCAGCACTGATCCCTGTGGCACACCATGCCAACCTGAAAAAGACCCATTTATGCCTACTCTCTGCTTCCTGTTAGCCAGCCAATCTTCCTTCCATGCCAATACGTTACCCCCTATACCATGAGCTTTTATTTCCTACAATAACCTTTGATGTGGCACTTTATCAAATGCCTCCTGGAAATCTAAGTACAGTACATCCACTGGTTCACCTTTATCCACAGCACATGTTACTCCCTCAAGGAACTCCAATAAGTTGGTTAAACACGATTTCCCTTTCACAAAACCATGTTGACTCTGCCTGATGACCTTGAGCTTATCCAAGTGCCCTGCTATAGTTTCTTTAATAATAGCTTCTAACGTTTTCCCTACGACAGATGTTAAGCTAACTGGCCTGTAGTTTCCCACTTTCTGTCTCCCTCCCTTTTTGAATAATGGAGTTAAGTTTTTACCTTCCAATCTAATGGGACCTTCCCCAAATCTAGGGAGTTTTGGAAAATTAAAACCAATGCATTAACTATCACACTAGACACTTCTTTTACACCCACAGCACTGTTGGGGAGGGAGTTCCAGGATTTTGACCCAGCGACAGTGAAGGAATGGCGACATATTTCCAAGTCAGGATGATGAGTGGCTTGGAGGGGAACTTCCAGGTAGTGGTATTCCCATGTATCTGCTGCCCTTGTCCTTCTAGCTGGTAATGGTTGTGGGTTTGGAAGGTGCTGTCAGAGGAGCCTTGGTGAGTTGCTGCAGTGCATCTTGTAGATGGTACACACTGCTGCTACTGAGTGCCGGTGGTGGAGGGAGTGAATGTTTGTGGATGTGGTGCCAATCAAGCGGGCTGCTTTGTACTGGACAGTGTCAAGCGTCTTGAGTGTTGTTGGAGCTGCATTCATCCAGGCAAGTGGAGAGTATTCCATCACGCTCCTGACTTGCGGTTTGTAGATGGGGGGCAGGCTTTGGGAAAGTTGGGAAAGAGAATGCGTAGCTTTTTTTTTTTTTGTAAAAATATACTTTATTCATAAAAATCTTCAATCACATTCAAAACCATTTCAAAAACAACATTACAAGGGTACAATCCAGGTTAAACTTTTACAAAATGTATCACCAGGTGCATCAGTACAAACAATATTACAGTCATTTACAGCCTTTCATTTTGATCTGTACAGCCCGAGGGGCTCTAAACAGTTCCCAGTCTCTCGGTGCGCTGTGGTAGAAAGGTCTTAGACAGCGACCCTTCCCCATTGCGCCTTTGCGGCAGCTGCCCCAAGCTTTAGTGCGTCCCTCAGCACGTAGTCCTGGACTTTGGATTGTGCCAGTCCGCAACAATCGGTCGGGGACAACTCTTTGTGCTGGAAGACCAACAAGTTTCGGGCAGACCAAAGCGCGTCTTTCACCGAGTTGATGATCCTCCAGCTGCAGTCGATGTTTGTCTCGGTGTGTGTCCCTGGGAACAGCCCGTAGAGCACAGAGTCCTGTGTCACAGAACTGCTCGGGATGAACCTCGACAGCAACCACTGCATCTCTCTCCAGACTTTCTTTGCAAAGGCACAATCCACAAGGAGGTGAACAACGGTCTCTTCCCCACCACAGCCACCTCGAGGGCATCGTGCAGAGGGGGTGAGACTCCTGGCGTGTAGGAAGGATCTGACGGGGAGGGCCTTTCTCACCACCAGCCAAGCTACGTCTTGGTGCTTGTTGGAAAGTTCTGGCGATGAGGCATTCTGCCAAATGACTTTGACAGTCTGCTCGGGGAACCATCCCACAGGGTCCACCCTCTCCTTATCCCTCAGGGCCTCTAGGACGTTACGTGCTGACCACTGCCTGATGGACTTGTGGTCAAAGGTGTTTTTCTGCATAAATTTTTCCACCAGGGACAGGTGGTACGGCACGGTCCAACTACTTGGAGCGTTCCGCGGCAGCGTGGCCAGACCCATCCTTCGCAACACCGGGGACAGGTAGAACCTCAGCACGTAGTGACACTTGGTGTTTGCGTACTGAGGGTCTACGCACCGCTTGATGCAGCCACACACAAAGGTGGCCATCAGTATGAGGGCGATGTTGGGCACGTTTTTTCCCCCTTTATCTAGAGGCTTGTACATCGCGTCCCTGCAGACACGATCCATTTTCGACCTCCAGATAAAGCGGAAGATGGCTCGAGTGATCGCCATCGCGCAGGAGTGTGGAATGGGCCAGACCTGCGCCACGTACAGCAACAGCGAGAGTACCTCACACCTGATGACCAGGTTCTTACCCGCAATGGAGAGGGAGCGTCGCTCCCACATGCCCAGTTTCCTTTTCACCATAGCCACTCGCTCCTTCCAGTTTCTAACGCATGCCCCGGTCCCTCCGAACCATATCCCCAGCACCTTCAGGCCGTCAGCCCTGACAGTGAAGGGGACAAAGGATCGGTCAGCCCACTTCCCAAAGAACATGGCCTCGCTCTTCCCACGATTTACCTTGGCTCCCGAGGCCAGTTCGAACTGGTCGCAGACGTGCATCAGTCTGCGCACCGACAGCGGATCCGAGCAGAAGACGGCGACGTCGTCCATGTACAGGGAGGCTTTTACCTGAGTGCCTCCACTGCCTGGGATCGTCACTCCTCTTATGCCCGGATCCTTCCTGATGGACTCGGCAAAGGGTTCTATGCAGCACACAAAAAGGACAGGCGAGAGAGGGCAGCCCTGCCTGACTCCAGATTTAATCGGAAAGCTATCTGTTTCCCACCCATTGATTGAGACTGCGCTACTGATGTTAGTGTAGAGCAGTTGGATCCAATTTCGAATTCCCTCCCCAAAGCCCATTTTGGAGAGCACATCCCCCATGTAGGTGTGCGATATTCTGTCAAAGGCCTTCTCCTGATCCAAGCTGATGAGGCAGGTATCCACACCCCTGTCCTGTACATAGGCAATCGTATCCCTGAGCAGCGCCAGGCTGTCAGAGATCTTCCTGCCTGGCACAGAGCAGGTCTGGTCAGGGTGAATCACCAATTCCAGAGCGGATTTGACCCGGTTGGCGATGACCTTGGACAGAATCTTATAGTCCACATTCAACAGTGAAATGGGTCGCCAATTTCTAATTTCCTCCCTTTCCCCCTTGTGCTTGTAGATGAGGGTGATGATGCCTTTCCTCATGGATTCTGACATGCTGCCGGCCAGGAGCATACTCTCGTACACTTCTAGCAGGTCTGGGCCGATCAAGTCCCACAGAGCCGAATACAACTCCGCCGGCAGGCCGTCGCTTCCGGGGGTTTTACTCTTCTCGAAGGACTCGAGGGCCTTAGTCAGTTCGTCAGGAGTTAGCGGTTTGTCTAGGCTCTCCCGCGTACTGTGGTCTAGGACCTCCGTGATAGAGGACAGGAAGGACTGGGAGGCCGTGCTGTCCGTGGGCTTCACGTCATACAGTCCGGCATAAAAGGATTTGCTGATCCTCAGAATGTCGGACCGTGATGACTTTACTGAGCCGTCTTCTTCCTTCAGGCTGCTGATCACAGAGCGCTCTCTGTGTACCTTTTGGAAGAAGAAACGTGAGCACGTCTCATCCTGCTCCACGGAGCGGACTCTGGAACGGAAGATGATCTTGGAGGCCTCCGAGGCAAAGTGCGAGGCTTGCTGGCCCTTCACCTCTTGGAGCTCCTCCTTGACATCGACCCCCATCGACTGCAGCCGGAGCAGATTCTGCATCTTTTCCTGGAGTCGGGACATTTCCCTCTGTTCCTTTCTAGCTTTCTGGGTGCCTTTGAGGATGAAAAACCTCTTGATGCTTCCCTTGATCACTTCCCACCAGTGTGTCAGGGACTCAAAGAGGGGTTTCACGGTTCTCCAACCTTTGTAATCCCTCTTGAGCTCCTCAATGTTCTCTGGGGTCAGCAGTTGCACATTTAGCTTCCATGCCCCCCTGCCCACCCTCAGGTCTTCCTCCAAGTGGCAGTCCGCCAGTAGGAGGCAGTGGTCAGAGAAGAACACCGGCTTGACCTCGGTGGATCTGACTGTGAATGCACGGGACACAAACAGGAAGTCTATCCTGGAACGAATGGACCCGTCTGGCCGCGACCAGGTGTATCTACGCTGCGCTCCGTCTGCAGGGTTGCTGAAGACGTCGTGCAGCTTGGCATCCTTAACTGTTTCCATCAGGGATCTGGACGTAGCGTCCAATCTGCTTCCGGCCCTGCCGGATCGTCCAGCCGCATCGATGATGCAGTTGAAGTCCCCGCCCAGAATGACCGGCCTGGAGGTCGCCAGCAGCAGTGGGAGCTGCTGAAAAACCTCCAGCCGCTCAGCCCCTTGTGCCGGGCCGTACACGTTAATTAACCGGAGTGGAGCGTTCTTGTACATTACGTCTGCTACCAGGAGTCGCCCGCCCACCACCTCCTTGACCTCGGAGACGGTGAAGTTGCCTCCCCGCAGCAGAATACCCAGGCCGGAGGAACGAGAATAGTGGGCAGCACCATCACCTCTGAATCAGAAAGTCATGGTTTCAGTTTTCACTCACTCCAGGGAGTTTGAACACAGAATCTAACCTGGCAACCCCACTCCCCCCACCTCCCTCCCTCAGTACAAAACTTTCTGTCTTTGATCTGCCGCGGTGTTCTAATGAAGCATGGCACAGGCTCGAGGCACAGCAACCCCTCTTCTGATTGCGCACTTTACAGCTTTCCAGACTCAGCATTAAGTGCAACAATTTTAGGTCATGACCTCCGCCCCTGCTTTGTTTCCTTTCTCTTCGCTGGTTTGATGTTTTTTTTTTCCGCTCTCTCGCTTCTCGTTTTGCTCTGCTTTCAGGTGCCAGCAGTTCAGCATCCTGCCATTCACACCTCCTCTGGGCACATCTTTGTTCACCACATTTCTGTTTCTCTTTAGTTCTGATGAAGAGTCACACAGACTCGGAACGTTAACTCTGTCTTCCTGTCCACAGATGATGAGTTTTTACAGCAATTTTTATCTTTTTGTTCCTGTGTTTGTCCTGTCGTCACCCCGCTTGTGCCTTTGCCTCATGAAACCTCTTGCCATGGAATCTCTCTTGCCCTTCACCCTTCCACGGGCTTTCCCGTTTATTATTTTACCCTTCGCTTGCTCCAAACCTGCTCAATCTCTATCTTTACCCAGTTCCTGAAACGTTAATGCTTTTCCCCTCTCTCCACCTGGCTGCTGCCAGACCTGCTCAGTGTTCCCAGCATTTTCTGTATTTTTTAAAATTTCACCTCTCCTGGCATCTCCTCTTGTGGCTGGGTATCAAACTGTCTTTGTTAATGGCCCCTGCAGCACTTTACTACGCTAAGAGTGTTAGATAAAAGCAAGCCACGATTTCAATCTTGATGAATGCGAGCTGTAACATGGATGGGGGGGGTAGGGGGGGTGGGTCGATGGTGGGGAACGCATGCAGCCGTCAGCTGTTGAATGGAGAAACAGTGATTTTAAAGTTGCCTCAGTGTTTCAGTGCGGCTGGCTGTTGTTGGAACTGAGCAGTCTGGAAGCAGCAGCATTAATTTGGGTGTGACCCGCATGCTCTCTGATTTTTTTTTCTTTTGTTCCTCAAACCCTCACACTTGTGCTCGATGCTTGTATAGGCTTGCTAATCCTGACCACTGTGGTTTCTTCGAATGCATGCTGTCTGGAGAATGCACCACGTCTCCGGTTCCTAGCAGAGCACACTCTATTTCGGTACCTGCAGGGCTTCACTGTTATAGAACAAACCCAGTTTGAGCTGTGACCACAGGAGCCTGCAGAGAAAGGGCCAGTGATTATTGCGAAGCTTCTGAAAAGAAACCGAGTTCACGATATCAAAGCAGTGACTGAATGACTCTCTCTTCCGGACCCAGTTCACAGTGGGGCCGCTGATTTTAGTAGCACGGAGTTAGATTATGTTAGCTGTGGCTCAGTTGGCAATTTGCCTGGATCAGTGCGGCTCCAACAACACTGAAGAAGCTCATCAGCATCCAGGACAAAGCAGCCCGCTTGTTCGGCATGCCACCCACCACTTTCAACATTCACTCCCTCCACCACTGATGCACAGTGGCAGCAGTGTGTACCATCTACAAGATGCACTGCAGCAATTCAACAAGGCTCCTTAGACGGTACCTTCCAAACCCATGGCCTTTATCATCTAGAAGGACAAGGGCAGCAGATACATGGGAACATCACCGCCTGCAAGTTCCCCCCACCAAACCACTCACCATCCTGACTTGGAAATATATCGATGTTCCTTCACTGTCACTGGATCAAAATCCTGGAACTCGCTCTCTAACAGCACTGTGGGTGTACCTACATCACATGGTCTGCAGCGGTTCAGGAAGGCAGCTCACCACCACCTTCCCAAGGGCAATTGGGGATGGGCAATAAATGCTGGCCCGGCCAGGAATGCTCACAAAACACTCTCGCCCCTGAGTCGGAATGTGGTGAAGACTTGAGCAGATAATCCAGGCTGGTCATGCCCAGTGCAGCTGTGGGGGAGTGCTACACTGCCAGAGGTACTGTCTTTCAGATATTAAACCGAGACTCCTGTCTGGCCTGTCAGACTGATGTAAATGATCCTGTGGAACTATTTAGAAGAAGATAAGGGGACCTCTCTCTGATGTCTTGGGCCAGTGCTTATCCCCCCATCCATCCAGCTTCCCTTTAAAAAATAATTATCTGGTTATTACCATGTTGCTGTTTATCGGAATTTTCTATGCGCAAATTGGCCGCTGCTTTTCCTACACTACAGCATGACTACACTTCAAAAGAACTTCTTGGATATAAAAGCACCTGGGATGGGCTTTGTGAGATCGTGAAAGGTGCTACATAAGTGCAATTTCTTTTATGTGATGTACCATGTATTATTTTGCCATTTTGGTGGACCTGTGTTTGGGTTAGCCTTCAAGTGTTAAACCCTGCAAATAAGTATGACCTGGAGTCAGCAAGAGGCTAATTGATGTTAGTGGGGGAAGGTTTGTAGATTGGCGGGTGCTTATAAATTGGGATTTCCATGTAAGGGACCATCAGGAAATGACTGCCCTTCTCCTGTTATGATAGTGAAAAGCAGGGTAGCTGGGCAGTCTATTTGTACGTCAGCTAGGAATAAGAATGAGAAGTAAGTTGTACTGTTTCCGCACCAAACTACCCTGAATGACAAAAAAACCCACTCCACATGATGGGCTTCCTGTGTTGTAACAATTCTGTGAATCTGTGATTTTACAGTGCAAAGTTGCTCAGCCTTAAATTTTCAAATGCTTTGAGAAGAAGAGAGGGCCTTGCCAGTTGTCGGCGCTTGCCTCAGATCATGTGACGTTTGAGTTGCCACCCTTTTCTGACTGGCCAGAGGATAATGACTGACAACAGCATTGACGAATCGGAAACTGGGAGTGGTGGCACAAAAGTGGTGACCGAACTCATGGGCCTTGACTTGACGTTGGCTTCCTGGCTGGTCCATACAAAATGGCTCCATGTGTTGCTGGGGAATCCTTCCCTCATTTCGAGCCTCAAGTTTTCCCTCATGGCAACCTTTCCTTCTGTCACTACAATGCTCCTTGTCCTTCTGTTGTGTGCTTTGCGCACTGCCAGAGAGGCTGCTCATGGCTTGGCGGGTCGCGCTCTCACCCCTGAGACTTGACGCCCGAAATCTGGACTGACGCTCCCCATGCAGTCCTGAGGCAGTGCTGCAGCATCACGGGTGCCGTCTTTAAGGGGGGATATTAAATCCGTCTACCCTGTCAGGTGGATGAAAAAGATCCCCACGGCGCGATTGGAAAAAGTGCAATATTGGGCCCGGCCAATAGTCATTCCTAAACCAACACCTAAAAGCAGATCATCAGGTCACTATCTAATTGCAGTTTGTGGGAGCTTGCTGTGTGTAAATTGGCTGTGCGTTTCCAGTCAAGCTATAGTGACTACACTTCAAAAGTACTTTGAGGACTATCAAGCGCTTTGGGGTTTCCTGACCTTGTGAAAGGTCGCCATAAAAATGCAGGTTATACTATTTTTTTTCATCGCCACTCATTGTAGGTTGTGGGAATGAGGGAGGGTAGAGTAGGGAGGTCATGTTGAACTTGTATAAGACATTAATTAGGCCCCATCTGGAGTACTGCATCCCGTTCTGGGCGTCATACCTGAGGAAGGATGTGAAAGCATTGGAGAGAATACAGAGGAGATTCATGAGAATGATTCCATGGGTGAAAAACTGTAGCTATGAGGATAGATTGGAGAAGTTGGGACTGTTTTCCTTAAAGAAGAGAAGGCTGAGAGGAGACTTGATAGAGGTATTCAAGATCCTGAGGGGTATGGACAAGAGAACATCGAGGGCGAGAGGGCACAGATTTAAAATAATTGGCAAAAGGAGCAAAAGTGATGTGAGGAAAATTTTTTTTTGACTGAGGGTAGTTGGAGTCTGGAACGAACTTCCTGAGAGGGTGGTGGAGGCAGGTTTGATCGACGTATTCAAAAGGAAATTGGATGGCTAACTGAAAAGAAAGAATGTGCAAGGTTATGGGGATAAGGCAGGGGGATGGGACTAGGTAGAATGCTCATTCAGAGAACCAGTGCAGACTCGATGGGCCAAATGACCATCTTCGACACTGTAAAGATTCTGTGAGAAAGAGGAGTGAGGAGCAGCAGGTCCGAGGGCGCTGACTGTTGGGATTCAGAACTGAGGATATATTGCTCAAGAAACAAGTGTAGGGAGTACTGGGGCATAACAGGGCTAAGAGAGAACATCCAGAGGAAAAAATAACACAGTACTGATAGAGCGAAGGAAGTGTGTGGACAGGGGAGGTTGAGGCTCGAGATGAGACTGCCCAATGACAAGAGTGGGGGAGTTGCAGAGTCATAGAGATCTACAGCACAGAAAAAGGCCCTTTGGCCCATCAAGTCTGCGCTGATCAAACAAGTACCTAACTACTCTAATCCTGTTTTTCCAGCACTAGGCCCATAGCCTTGCATGCCATGGCATCGCAAATGCCCATCCAAATACTTCTTAAACGTTATGAGGGTTTCTGCCTCTACCACCCTTTCAGGCAGTGAGTTCCAGGTTCCCACCACCCTCTGGGTGAAAAAATTCTTCCTCATATCCCCTCTAAATCTTCTGCCCCTTACCTTAAATCTATGCCCCCTGGTTATTGATCCCTCCACTAAGGGGAAAAGTTCCTTCCTGTCTACCCTATCTATGCCCCTCATAATTTTATACACCTCAATCATGTCCCCCCTCAATCTCCTCTGCTCCAGGGAAAATAACCCCAGCCTATCCAATCTCTCCTCATATCCAAAACTCTCCAGCCCAGGCAACATCCTGGTAAATCTCCTTTGCACTCTCTCTAGTGCAATCACATCCTTCCTATAATGCAGATTCCAGAACTGCACGCAATACTCTAGCTGTGGCCTAACCAGCATTTTATACAGTTCCAGCATAACCTCCCTGCTCTTATATTCTATGCCTCAGCTAATAAAGGCAATTATCCCATATGCCTTCTTAACCACCTCTACCTTAAGGGACCGGTGGACATGCACACCAAGGTCCCTGTGATCCTCGGTACTTCCCAGGGTCCTACTATTCATCGTGTATTCCCGTACCTTGTTTGTCCTGCCCAAGTGCATCGCCTCACACTTATCCGGATTAAATTCCATTTGCCACTGATCAGCCCATCTGACCAGCCCATCTATATCCTCCTGTAATCTAAGGCTATCCTCCTCACTATTCACCACCCCACCAATTTTCGTGTCATCCACGAACTTACTGATCAACCCTCCTACATTCAAGTCTAAATCGTTTATATATACCTCAAACAGCAAGGGACCCCACACCGATCCCTGTGGAACGCACTGGACACAGGCATCCAGTCACAAAAATACCCTTCGACCATCACTTTCTGCTTCTGCCACTCAGCCAATTCTGGATCCAGTTTGCCAAATTGCCTTGGGTACCATGGGCTCTTACCTTCGTTATCAGTCTCCCATGTGGGACCTTATCAAAAGCCTTGCTGAAGTCCAAGTAGACTATGTCAAATGCATTGCCCTCATCTACACACCTGGTCACCTCTTCGAAAAATTCAATCAAATTGGTTAGACATGACCTCCCCTTAACAAAACCATGATGATTGTCTTTGATTAATCCCTGCCTCTCCAAGTGTAGATTAATTCTGTCCCTCAGAATTCCAATAGTTTCCCCACCACTGAGACTGTTAGACTGACTGGCTTGTAGTCCCCTGATTTATCCCTTCCTCCCTTCTTGGATAATGGTACCACCTTGGCTGTCCTCCAGTCCTCTGGCGCCTCTCCTGTGACCAGAGAGGCATTGAAAATTATTGCCAGCGCCCCTGCTATCTTCTCCTTGCCTCACTCAACAGCCTGGGATACATTTCACCCAGGCCTGGAGATTTATCTACTTTTAAGCCTGCCAGACCACTTAGAACCTCCTCCCTTTCTATGCTAACTTCTTTAATTACACCACAGTCCTTCTGCCTGATTTCCATACTCACGTCGTCCCTCTCACTTGTGAACACCGACACAAAGTATTTATTTAGAACCCTACCTACGTCTTTCCGCTCCATACACAAATTACCGCTATAGTCCTTAATGGGCCCTACTCTTTCCCTAGTTATCCTCTTACTCTTAATGTACTTGTAAAATATCTTTGGATTTTCCTTTATTTTACCTGCCAATGTCTTTTCATGCCCCATTTTTGCTCTCCTAATTTCCTTTTTAAGTTCCCCCTACACATTCTACACTCCTCTAGGGCTTCCGCTGTTTTGAGCCCTCGGTATCTGCTATAAGCCTCCCTTTTTCTCTTTATCCAATCCTGTATATCTCCCGGCATCCAGGGTTCCCTGGATTTGCTGGTCCCACCCTTTATCTTTACTGGAATATGTTGGCCCTGTACTCTCCCTATTTCCTTCTTGAACGAGTCTCACTGCTCTGACGCAGATTTACCTAAAAGTAGCTGCTCCCAGTCCACTCTGGCCAAATCATATCTGACCTTATTAAAATTGGCCTTCCCCCAATTTAGCACTCTGATTTCTGGCCCATCCTTCTCCTTTTCCATAACAACCTTGAATCTAAAGGAGTTATGATCACCATCTGCAAAATGCTCCCACACTGATACCTCTACCATTTGCCCAGTTTCATTGCCTAAAATTAGGTCTAGGACCGCCCCCCTCTCTTGTAGGACCTTCTACGTAGTGGCTTAAAAAACTCTCCTGGATGCATTTTAAGAATTCCGCTCCCTCTAAACATATCACACTGTGACTAGCCCAGTTAATATTGGGGAAGTTGAAATCCCCCATTATTACTACCCTAGTATTTTTACCCTTCTCTGAAATTTGCCTACATATCTGCTCTTCTATTTATTGATGGAGCCCTCATTTCAAAAGCTTCTGCTTATTGTTTAGCAGGTGTTGATGCTCAAGAGACAATGTGCGGAATATTACGGCCCCTGCCACCGGCTGCATTTTCTGGTGCTGCGGAAGTCAATGAACTTTTGAACGGTTTTCCATATTTCCTGGCCTTGCCCCCACCGCGACAGGGCCGTAAAATTCCACCCAATATCTCTGACTGGTCTTTGCACAACAATTATTGCCAAGAGCACTTTGATCCAATACAACACGGCTTAGATACAGAGTGAAGCACCCTCAACTGGTGTTTGCACAACAATTATTGCCAAGAGCACTTTGATCCGATATACGGCACTCCCAGGGCAGGTACAGCACAGGGTTAGACACAGAGTAATGCACCCTCTACACTGTCCCCATCAAACACTCCCAGGAAAGGTACAGCACAGGGTTAGATACAGTGTAAAGCTCCCTCTACACTGTCCCCATGAAACACTCTCAGGACAGGTACAGCACGGGGTTAGATATAGAGTAAAGCTACCTCTACACTGTCTCCATTAAACACTCCCAGGACAGGTACAGCACGGGGTTACATACAGAGTAATGCAACCTCTACACTGTCCCATCAAACACTACCAGGATAGGTACAGCATGGGGTTAGATATAGAGTAAAGCTACCTCTACACTGTCTCCATCAAACACTCCCAGAACAGGTACAGCACAGGGTTCGACACAGAGTAAAGCTCCCCCTCCACTGTCCCCATCAAACACTACCACGGCAGGTACAGCACGGGGTTAGATACAGAGTAAAGCTCCCTCTACACTGCCCCATCAAACACTCCCAGGACAGGTACAGCATGGGGTTAGATACAGAGTAAAGCTCCCTCTACACTGTCCCCATCAAACACTCCCAGGACAGGTACAGCACGGGGTTAGACACAGAGTAAAGCTCCCTCTACACTGTCCCATGAAATGCTCCCAGCGCCGGTACAGCACACAGATATAAAAACAAAAAGCTAAAAGCTACTGCGGATGCTGGAAATCCAAAACAAAAACAGAATTACCTGGAAAAACTCAGCAGGTCTGGCAGCATCAGTGGAGAAGAAATCAGTTAACGTTTTGAGCCTTCACGGCCCTTCGGCAGAACTGAAGCATAGTTAAGAGAAAGGTGAAATATAAACTGGTTTAAGGTGGGGGGGTGGGGGGGGGGGCGGTGGTGGGGGAGAGAGAAGTTGAGGGTGTGGTGATTGTGGAGATAAGCAAGCAGTGATAGGAGCAGATAATCAAAAGATGTCACAGACAAAAGGATCAAAGAGGTGTTGAAGATGGTGATATTTGTCTAAGAAAAGTGCTAATTAAGAATGGAAGACAGGATATTCAAAGTACAGCTCTAGTGGGTGTGGGTGGAAAAGACTAACAAGGTTTTAGTTTTAGATTTAAAAATAATGGAAATAGGTGGGGAAAGAAGAATCTTTATAAATTATTGAAAGAAAAAGGGTGGGGGGGTGGGGGGGGGGGAGAAACGGGGTGGAGATGGGGGGAGGGGGAGTTTAAGATCTAAAGTTGTTGAATTCAATATTCAGCCCGGAAGGCTGTAAAGTGCCTAGTCGGAAGATGAGGTGCTGTTCCTCCAGTTTGCGTTGAGCTTCAACCTCCTTGTCGCTTGCCATTTTAACACTCCACCCTGTCCTCTTGCCCACATGTCTGTCCTTGGCTTGCTGCATTGTTCCAGTGAAGCCCATCAAACACTCCCAGGGCAGGTTCAGCATGGGTTAGATATAGAGTAAAGCTCCCTCTACGCTGTCTCCATCAAACACTCCCAGAACAGGTAAAGTACGGGGTTAGATACAGAGTAAAGCTCCCTCTACATTGTCCCCATCAAACACTGCCACGGCAGGTACAACATGGGGTTAGATACAGAGTAAAGCTCCCTCTACATTGTCCCCATCAAACACTCCCAGGGCAGGGACAGCATGGGGTTAGTTACAGAGTAAAGCTCCCTCTACACTGACCCATGAAATGCTCCCAGGGCCAGTACAGCACACGTTAGATACAGAGTAAATCTCCCTCTACACTGTCCCCATCGAACACTCCCAGGGCAGGTACAGCGCGGGGTTAGATACAGAGTAAAGCTCCCTCTACACTGTCCCCTCAAACACTCCCAGGGCAGCTACAGCACAGGGTTAGATACAGAGTAAAGCTCCCTCTACACTGTCCCATCAAACACTCCCAGGGCAGGTACAGCACAGGGTTAGATACAGAGTAAAGCTCCCTCTACACTGTCCCATCAAACACTCCCAGGGCAGGTACAGCACGGGGTTAGATACAGAGTAAAGCTCCCTCTACACTGTCCCATCAAACACTCCCAGGGCAGGTACAGCACACGTTAGATACAGCGTAAAGCTCCCCCTATAATGTCTTTTTGGACACACCCAGGGCAGGTATAGCACGGGGTTAGATACAGAGAAAAGTTCCTTCTACACTGTTCCCTGACGTATTTGTTTATGTGGGTGTTTAATTGGGTTCAGAATTTCCCAATAATGTGAGCTTGTCGATGTAACTCTGCACAGGATGTCAATTTGCTGAATGTCTCAAGGTAGTGGTAACAGTCCAAGGAATATGTGGGCCGTGGAGTGCAGAGGCACTGGTTAACGTGCAACCATATCTCTGTACAATCAGTAATGTGGTGAGTCAAATCACTTCCCCTGTAATAACAACCACGTGGCCCTGAGTAGTTAACAGTTGAGAGATAGAGGGAAGCTTCCACACTCGTGTTGTCTGCAGTTGTAGTGCCAGCATTTTGGGTGATATATAGATTCGATTCTCAGACGGCTGTTCCTCTGACTGGTGATTGTTCAGGATTTACAGCTGTGATTTATGTCCTGCTTTACTTACACACACACACGCACAAATGAGCACAGTTTGGCTTTGTGTGTGTGTGTGTGTGCGCCTCTGTGTGTGTGTGTGCGCCTCTGTGTGTGTGTGTGCGCCTCTGTGTGTGTGTGTGCGCCTCTGTGTGTGTGTGCGTGCGCCTGTGTGTGTCTGTGTGTGTGCGCCTCTGTGTGTGTGTGCGCCTCTGTGTGTGTGTGTGTGTGTGTGTGTGTGTGTGTGTGCACCTCTGTGTGTGTGTGTGTGTGTGTGTGTGTGTGCGCCTGTGTGTGTGTGTGTGTGTGTGTGTGTGTGTGTGTGTGTGCCTCTGTGTGTGTGTGTGCCACTGTGTGCGGGTGCCTCTGTGTGTGTGTGTACGGGCGCCTCTGTGTGTGTGTACGGGCGCCTCTGTGTGTGTGTGCGGGCGCCTCTGTCTGTGTGTATGTGTGGGCGCCTCTGTCTGTGTGTATGTGCGGGCGCCTCTGTCTGTGTGTGTGCGGGCGCCTCTGTGTGTGCGTGCGGGCGCCTCTGTGTGTGCGTGCGGGCGCCTCTGTGTGTGTGTGCGCGCCTCTGTGTGTGCGCGCGCGCCTCTGTCTGTGTGTGTGCGCGCGCGCCTCTGTCTGTGTGTGTGCGCGCGCGCCTCTGTCTGTGTGTGCGCGCGCGCGCGCCTCTGTCTGTGTGTGCGCGCGCGCGTGCCTCTGTCTGTGTGTGCACGCGCGCGCCTCTGTCTGTGTGTGTGCGTGCGCGCGCTTCTGTCTGTCTGTGTGTGTGCGCGCGCCTCTGTCTGTGTGTGTGCGCGCGCCTCTGTCTGTCTGTGTGTGTGCGCGCGCCTCTGTGTGTGTGTGTGTGTGTGTGTGTGTGTGTGTGTGTGTGTGTGCGCGTGCGCCTCTGTCTGTCTGTGTGTGTGCGTGCGCCTCTGTGTGTGTGTGCGCGCTCCTGTGTGTGTGTTTGTGTGCACGCTTGTTTGTGTGTGTTTGTGTGCACGCTTGTTTGTGTGTGTGTGTGCGTCTCTGTGTGTGTGTGTCTGTGTGTGTGTGTGTGTGTGTGTGTGTGCGTCTGTGTGTGTGTGTGCGCCTCTGTGTGTGTGTGTGCGCGCTCCTGTGTGTGTGTGTTTGTGTGCACGCTTGTTTGTGTGTGTGTGTGCGTCTCTGTGTGTGTGTGCGTCTCTGTGTGTGTGCGTCTCTGTGTGTGTGTGTGTGTGTGTGTGTGTGTGTGTGTGTGTGTGTGTGTGCACGCTTGTGTGTGTGTGTGCGTGCTCCTGTGTGTGTGTTTGTGCGCCTCTGTGTGTGTGTGTATGTGTGTGCGCGCCTCTGTGTCTATCAGCGCACGTGTGCACGCGTGCCTGCCTGTGCATGCGTGTGTGCACGTAAAAGATGGTGTGATAGACTGTGTGTTGTATGTGCGTAACAGACTGCTTGTTGGGTGCAATTATGAAAGGGTGAGGTGTTCTTCTGTTGCTTCCCCCGTGATAAATGTTGCTGCCGTTTTCTTGCTTTGTAGATTGTGGGAGCCCTGACAGCTCTTCCGTGAATTCTCCACAACAGCGGCGGACGATGAGCAGCTCTCCGCCTCTGCATTCTTCCGCCATTGGTTCAGGAGTCTCGTCTTCTGTGAACTCATCTGTCAGCAGTATTGGCTCGCATTTCTCCGTCATCAGCTCTTCCTTGGGTTCGCCTGCTCTCCCTTCAACCCCTTCCCTAGGCTATGGTCCAGTTAGCAGCCCACTGGTAAGTAGGCATTGGCTCCCCCTGCCCCCTTAACACCAGCTACCTATTTCTGCAGATTGTGTAGGTGTTTAAATTATGAGAGATTGCACAAACTAGTATTGTGTTCGTATCATCATTTGGCAGTGCAGAACTTGAATATTGACTGTTCCCTGGTGCATTCTCCATGGCAGCACTTATACCAATCAGAGTCCACTTGCCAACCAATCGACACTCTCTTCTCATACAGTATAAATTGTTGTTTGCTTCACAATTGATATTCTCGCGAGCTGCCCTGATGAGTGCAGGATGAAAAGCTTTGACAGCATGTCTCTTTTTTTCAGCAGTGGGATTGTACTCCTATTTACAAGATTAGGGAGGGTTTTGATCAAAATTTTCATGACTGTGTAGGATTACGTAGGATATTTGGCACAGAGGCAGGCCATTTGGCTCATCCAGCACATGCTGATGTTTATGCTGCACCCCCAACCTCATCTCACCATAAGCATGACCCTCTATTCCCTCCTCCCTCGTATTCTTAACTAGCTTCCCCTTAAGTCCATCTATAATATTGTCTTCAACTCCCTGTGGTAGCGAGTTCTGCGCTCTCACCACTGTTTGGGTAAAGAAGTTCTTTCTGAACTCCCTATTGGATCTCTTGGTGACCATCTTATATTGATGGCCTCTAGTCATGTTCTCCCCCCACAAGAGGGAAAAAGCAATTGCAGTCATACAGCGCCTTACACAGACTCACCGATGTCCCTAAAGCACTTTTTGTCCGGTGGAGTTTTCTTTTAACTTCTGTACTGTAGGAAATGGGGCAGCCGGTTTGGCACAGCAAGCTCCCAGAGGACTCTTTACGTGTCCACGCTGTCAAAACCTTGCGTAATTTTAACCTCTGGCGGGCCATCCCTCAACCTTTAAGACTGAGAGTGTATTTAAGAACGAGATAGATAGGTTCTTGATTGGTAAGGGGATCAAAGATTACGGGGAGAAGGCGGGAGAATGGGGTTGAGAAACTTATCAGCCATGATTGAATGGCGGAGCAGACTCGATGGGCCGAATGGCCTAATTTCTGCTCCTATGTCTTATGGTCTTATTATGGTCTTTCCCTTTTGTGAGAAAAGCAAGCCAGGCTGATCACCCTTTCCCAGCAGTCCTGGTAAACCTGCTCGGTATCCTCTTCAGATATAGCAAGAACTGACACGGAATATGGTGCTGTAGCGGTAATGTCACTGGACTAATAACCCAGCGGTCCAGCCTAACGCTCGAGGGATCAGGGTTCAAATCCCGCCAGAGCAGCTGGTGCAATTTAAAGCCAGTCTCGGTAATAGTGACCATGACAACTATCATCGATTGTCATTAAAACCCATCTGGTTCTCTAATGTCCTTTAGGGAAGGAAATCTGCCACCCTTACCCGGTCTGGCCTACATGTGACTCCAGACCCACAACAATGCGGTTGACTCTTAACTCCTCAAGCTGGAGCATTGTGTACAGTTCTGGGCGCCACACTATAGGAAGGATGTGAATGCATTGGAGTGAGTGCAGAAGAGGTTTACGAGAATGGTTCCAGGGGTGAAACGCTTCAGTTATGAAGAGAGATTGGAGAGGTTGGGACTGTTTTCCTTGGAGAGGAGAAGGCTAAGAGGAGACTTGATAGAAGTTTTCAAAATCATGAGGGATCTAGACAGAGTAGATAGGGAGAAACTGTTCCTGCTCGAGAACCAGAGGGCACAATTTTAAAGTGTTTTGCAAAAGAAGCAAATGTGAGGTGAGGAGAAACTTTTTCACACAGCGAATAGTTTGGGTCTGGAATGCGCTGCCTGGAAGTGTCGGGGAGACAGGTTCAATTGAGGCATTCAAGAGGGAATTGGATGATTATTTAAATAGAAACAAAGTGCTGGGTTACTGGAAAAAGGCAGGAGATTGGTGCCAAGTTAAAACGCTCAGAGAGCTGGTGCAGACATGATGGGCTGAATGGCCTCCTTCTACACTGTAACAATTCTGTGAACTGCCCTCTGAAATTGCTTCGCAAGCCACTCAGTTCAAGGGCCCAATTAGGGATGGGCAACATTTGCTGGCCTTGCCAGAGATGCCCACATCCCATGAAAGAATAAATAGGGAGAATCTATTTCCCTTGGTTGGGGAATTTAGGACTAGGATGTAGCCTAAAGATTACAGCCAGGCCTTGCAGGAGTAAAAATTAGCAAACATTTCTACATAAAGTTTGGAACTCTCTTCCGCAAACAGAAACAGCTGAGGCACGTGGGCCAGTTCCAAGTCAGGATGGGGAGGAAGAGGGTGATGATGTTTAAAGCACCACTGCCCTTTCAATTGTTAATCTTAAATCTGAGATTACCGCTAACCAAAGGCATTAAGGGATATGGAGCAAAGGCTCCAGATAGCGTTTTTCTTTCATTATTATTCATTCATGGGATGTTTCAAGGCTGGCATTTGTTGCCCATCCTAATCTCCCTTGAACTGAGTGGCTTGTGAGACCATTTTAAGGGCAGTTAAGAGTCAACCACATTGTTGTGGGCCTGGAGTCACAAGTAGGCCAGACCAGGTAGGGAAGGCAGATTTCCTTCCCGAGTGAACCAGATGCATTTTTACAACAGTCGATGATAGTTGTCATGGCCACCATTACTGAGACTAGCTTTTCAATTCCAGATTTATTAATTGAATTTAAATTCCACCAGCTGCCGTGGCGGGATTTGAACCCGTGACCCCAGAGCATTTCAAGTATTTCTCCAGTATTCTCCCTCCTCCTGGACCCCTCCTTACCTTCCTTGATCTTTTCATTGAGAACTGTCAGCGTGACATCGGCCGTCTCAATTTCTCTGCTCCTCTCACCCACTCTCACCTATCTCCTGAATTTGCCGCACTCCGTTCTCTCAGGTCCAACCCTGACTTTGTTATCAAACCTGCTGACAAGGGTGGTGCTGTTGTTGTCTGGTGTACTGACCTCTACCTCGCAGAGGCTGAGCGCCAACACGCAGACACTTCCTCCTACCTCTCCCTGGACCATGACTCCACCACCGAACATCAAGCCATTGTTTCCAGGACTGTCACTGACCTCATCTCCTCTGGAGATCTTCCCTCCGCAGCTTCCAACCTCATAGTCTCCTAAACCCGGACAGCCCGCTTCTACCTCCTCCTCAAAACCACAAATAGGACTGTCCCGGTAGACCGATCGTGTCAGCCTGTTCCTGCCCCACGGAACTCATTTCTTCCTACCTTGACTCCGTTCTCTCTCCCCTTGTCCAATCTCTTCCTATCATATCCGTGATTCCTCTGATGCCCTACATCATATCAACAATTTCTAGTTCCCTGGCCCCAACCGCCTCCTCTTCACCATGGGAGCCCAATCCCTCTACACCTCCATCCCCCTTGGGTCTGATGGTCTGAGGGCCCTTAGCTTCTTCCTTGAACAGAGGCCCGAACAATCCCCATCCACCACCGCTCTCCTCTGCCTGGCTGAACTTGTTCTTTCACTGAACAGTTTCTCCTTAAACTCATCTCACTTCCTCCAAATAAAAGGTGTGGCTATGGGTACACACATGGGCCCCAGCTATGCCTGTCTCTTTATGAGGTATGTGGAACATTCCTTGTTCCAATCCTACTCCGGCCCCCTCCCACAACTCTTTCTCTGGTACATCGATGATTACTTCGGTGCTGCTTCATGCTCTTGTCTGGACCTGGAAAAATTTATTAATTTTGCTTCCAATTTCCACCCCTCCATCATTTTCACATGGTCCATCAATGACACTCCCCTTCCTTTCCTTGACCTCTCTGTCTCAATTTCTGGTGGTAGACTGTCCACCAATATTCATTACAAGCCCACCGACTCCCACAGCTACCTCGACTACAGCTCCTCACACCCCGCTTCCTGTAAGGACTCCATCCCATTCTCTCAATTCCTTTGCCTCCGTCGCATCTGTTCTGATGATGCCACTTTCAAAAACAGTTCCTCTGACATGTCCTCCTTCTTCCTTAACCGAGGTTTCCCAACCACAGTGGTTGACAGGGCCCTCAACCGTGTCCGGCCCATCTCCCGCGCATCCGCCCTCACACCTTCCTCTCCCTTCCAGAACCATGATAGGGTCCCCCTTGTCCTCACTTATCACCCCACCAGTCTCCACATTCAAAGGATCATTCTCCACCATTTCCGCCAACTCCAGCATGATGCTACCACCAAACACACCTTTCCTTCAACCCTCTGTCAGCATTCCATAGGGACCGTTCCCTCTGGGACACCCTGGTCCACTCCTCCATCACCCCCTACACCTCAACCCCCTCCCACAGCACCTTCACATGCAACCGCAGAAGGTGCAACCCCTGCCCCTTTACTTCGCGCGCCCCCCCCCCCCGCCCCGCCTCACCATCCAGGGGCCCAAACACTCCTTTCAGCAGCATTTCACTTGCACTTCCCTCAATTTAGTCTACTGCATTTGCTGCTCCCATTGCGGTTTCCTCTACATTGGAGAGACCAAACGCAGACTGGGTGACTGCTTTGCAGAACACCTTCGGTCTGTCCGCAAGCATGACCCAGACCTCCCTGTCGTTTGCCATTTCAACACTCCACCCTGCTCTCATGCCCACATGTCAACTCTGCCTTACTCTCCACAGATGCTGACAGACCTGCTGAGTTTTTCCAGCAATTTTTTTTTTTGTTCCCCAGAGCATTAGCCTGGGCCTCTGGATTACTAGTCCAGTGACAGACGTTACCACCACATCACCATCTCCCCATATCACAGATGCTGTTAGATCACAGATCAGCCATGATCACATTAAATGATGGCGGAACGAACTCGAGGGGCCAAATGGCCTTGCCTGGCCCCAAGTTTGGTTGGACTAATTGGATAAGGTGCTATTCCAAGCCTTCCCAACAACCTCAGTTGATAGCAGGTTGGAAGGATTGAACAGGGTTGTGGGGCTATTTCCAGTGGATGAGCAGTTCTTGAGGGAGGGGATTTTTTAAAGTTTCTATAATTTATTGATTTACTATGAGACCCAACACACACAGGTAATCAGTACAGCAGAAGCCATGAGCCAAGAAGCAAATTTGCAACCCAACCCATCTGTACTCAATTTCTTGCAAACACTTGGCCTATTCCTCTAGTCTTCCCTCCAATTTGGAGGGGTGATCTTACCAATAGGAGACATGTTCTATGTGAGCCCAGCCTGCGTCACAACATAACTCCAGGCTGTAGCGCAGAACTGGGGGTCAGGGTGTTAAGGGCCATGGAGTCAGAAGGAGAGTCAGGTGAAGGACAGAAGTTAGGTCAGGTGAACAAGAACAGCAAACAAGTTTGCAGCCGTACAGCACCTTCCACAGCCTCACTGGCATCCCGCAATACTTTTCTGCAGGTGGAGCTTTCTTTTTTGGATGTTGCTGCCAATTTAATGTTGGAAATGGGGCAGCCAATTTGGCATGGCAAGATCCCAGATAACCCGCCTAGGTAATATTGGTTAGAGGGATAAATACTGACCAAGATTTGCTCTTCTTTGAAATATTGTGGACCCTTTATGAGGGCCTCGGTTAAGACAGTCCCTCCACCAGTTGAGCAGTCCGTCAACGTAGATTTTTATGCTTTAAGTCCTGCTCCAGGACCTTAAATGGATCCCAAGCCAGGTGGTGAAGTATCAATCTAGATACAAACCCTTTTCCTGCTGGTAGGTTTATTCACAGAACGCAGCACATTGCATATCTCTGCCTCCTCAGGGTAGTGTCCTCAGCCCAGCCAGCTCCAGCTGCTTCATCAACAACCTTCCTCCCATCATAAAGTCAGAAGTGGGGATGTTTGCTGATGATTGCACAATGTTCAACACCATTTGTGACTCCTCAGATACTGAAGCAGTCCATTTCCAAATGCAGCAAGACCTGGAATACAGGCTTGGGCTGACAAATGGCAAGTAACATTCGTGCCACACAAGTGCCAGGCAATGACCACCTCCAACAAGGGAGAATCCAGCCATTGCCCCTTGTTGTTCAATGGCATTACCATCACTGAATCCCCCACTATCAACATCCTAGGGGTTACGATTGACCAGAAACTGAACTGAACTAGCCATATAAATACTGTGGCCACCAGAGCAAGTCAGAGGCTAGGAATTCTGCAGCGAGTAACTTACCACCTGCCTCCCTAAAGCCTGTCCACCATGTACAAGGAACAAGTCAGGAATGTGATGGAATACACTCCACTTGCCTGGATGAGTGCAGCTCCCACAACACTTAAGAAGCTCGACACTGTCCAGGACAAAGCAGTCCGCTTGATTGGCACCACATCCACAAACATTCACTCCCTCCACCACCGGCGCTCAGTGGCAGCAGTGTGTACCATCTACAAGATATATTGCAGGAATTGCAAGTCTCCTTAGGCAGCACCTTCCAAACCTACAACGTCTACCATCTAGAAGGACAAGGGCAGCAGATACATGGGAACACCACCACCTGGAAGTTCCCCTCCAAGCCACACACCGTCCTGACTTGGAAATATATCGCCGTTCCTTCACTGTCGCTGGGTCAAAATCCTGGAACTCCCTCCCTAACAGCACTGTTGATGTACCTACACCACATAGACTGCAGCGGTTTAAGAAGGCAGCTCACCACCACCCTCTCAAGGGCAATTAGGGATGGGCAATAAATGCTGGCCTAGCCAGCAATGCCCGCATCCCTTAAATGAATTTAAAAAACTACCAACTACCCCAGTGTCCCAGCACTCCCCTTTTATTTGCTCTTTTGAGAAAAAAAAACAATAATTAGTACAATAAATGAACAATTAAGAGGGGTGCCGGCCTCTGATGGGGCACTGTAACAAAGCCCCCTTTTACACGTGCTCCAGGTACTTAATCAATCGATGCAATAAACCTATTTATCCTTAATCTTAACAATACAGCTAACCCAACATTAACACAGGACTTGCAGTGTTTTGACCACCCGAGCCACAGCTGACAGGCAATTCCATCATTTTAGGAAAAAAGTGATTGTTAGAAAGTAAGAGAATTAACCTGCTGGTATCTAGTGTACCGCAGACAAGTGGGCGGAAAAACGGCGGAGTCAAGGATTCCTTGTTCCGCTTGGAAACCTATCCTTCAGGGAATTACACTGTCTATCTGTAACAACATGCACAAGCTTTCCAAGCTGCCCGCCGTATCAAAGCCAGCCTGTTACCCGTACTGGGGGGAGGGCTTGTCCTCACCAGTCCCTTCGTGTGATTTCCAGAATACTGCCTGTCATTCATATCAGCCAACCCTTCTCCTCCGCCGCTGAAAGGAATCATCAAACGTACAGACTCCCGCTGAGTTTTGCACCATTCTCTTCACACACACACAAGAGAGTAACGTTGGCATTTATTTCTTTTGCTTTCAGATCAACTCCACGGTGAACATGTCGGGTTTGCACGCAGTCAGCAGCTCCGATGACGTCCACATGTCGCTGGGGATGAACCAAGCTCTCAACTACCCAGGCGGCTCTGCCACATCGTCGTTGAGACGTGTCTGTGCCATTTGTGGAGACAGGTCTTCAGGTAAAAGCGCGTAAGGAAATTCAGGTAGATTAAATAGGATACCGTGAAGCTCCCACCTTTCGCAACTTCCTTCTTCGTGTGTTCACTAAAACCTTTGTACACCGCGTCGCCCATCATATTTCCTTTCTCATCTCTGCTCTTTCCCTGAGGAGAAAGCAGTCGTGATGGAGCAGAGACCTCTACAAGTTTTAATGGGGAGTCTGCCCTTTACAGGTACTGTACCACAATTTGCTGTTCAGTAACTGCACAAACCAATGCTGCCCTCGCACTGCTGGAACCTATCGAATAGACTCCCATTGAAAAGCACGTTCATCGTCTGCGATTTGGCCACTTGCGATCGTGTAACCCCTGCAAACAGCGGGATTTTACTGAAATTGATATCAGCAAATTAGTTAATTGATGGGAGCTTTATTTTATTCTTTCACGGGATGTGGGCGTCGCTGGCAAGGCCAGTATTTGCTGCCCATCCCTAATTGCCCTTGAACTGAGTGAATTACTGGGACATTTTGGTGGGCAGTTGAGAGTCAACCATATTGTTGTGGGTCTGGAGTCACATGTAGGTAAGGACGGCAGATTTCCTTCCCTGAAGGGCATTAGTGAACCAGATGGGTTTTTATGAGAATCGATGACAGTTGTCATGGTCACCATTACTGAGAATAGCTTTCAATTCCAGACTTTTTATTAATTGAGTTTAAATTCCACCAGCTGGCCATTCCACCATGGCCCCAGAAGATTTACCTGGGCATCTGGATTATTAGTCCAGTGACATTACCACTGCGCCACCGCCTCCCTAAAATCTGTGACTTGGACTAGAGGAAGCAACACAAAGCGGCTCACCTGGCATTTGAACCAGGGACCCCTCGCGTTGTCACTGGTTAAAAATAAGGAGTCGCCCATTTAAGACCGAGATTAGGAGAAATGTTTCTCTCAGAGAGCTGAGAGCCTTTGGAACTCCCTTCCTCAAAAGGCGGTGGAAGCAGAGCCTTTGAATATTTTTAAGGCAGAGCTGGATAGATTCTTGATGAACAAGGGGGTGAAAGGTTATCGGGAGTAGGCAGGAGGTCACAGTCAGATCAGCCATGATCTTATTGAATGGCGGAGCAGGCTTGAGAGGCTGAGTGGTCTACTCCTCTTAATTTGTATGTTTATACACGTATTCATTCAACGAAAACCCTGAAACGATAAATCATACGCCTAGCCCAACAAGCCGATTATGCACAGAATAATAGATTGTGGCGGGGCAGTTACAGACTAGAATCTAACTGAGTGGTTCAGATGGTTTATCTATAGCATAATGGATTTTTGAGAGCGAGTTAAAGGCTGAAATTTAATCAAGAGATTCAGATGATTTATATCTACACTGATTTGAGTACTCTGGTGAATGGCACCACCTAGCCTGCAGGAAGGTACTTTTAATTATGGTTTGTGCTGAATTAATTGCAATCGTGGTGGTCAGATACCACAGTTAGCCCCTTGCGCCTTTGTTCCACATTGAAGGTCACTCAGTCTGGGCTCCAGCCTCCTCTTGGCTTTCTAGCAAATCCCAGGCAGTTCCTGCGACCTTCGGATTTCAGCGGTGATGCCCTCTGCAGTTGAATAGCTTTCCAATAATCTACTGGCCCCGCGTGAAGTCTGGTCACGTGAGGTTCCAGAGTTCACCTGCACCCAAAGAGTGGAGGGATCCTTCAGGTGAAGGGGAAGCGAATTGGCAAGGAATACTTCGGCAGTGTTAAAATGAAGTGTGTGTTGCGCGCCATGGCTTTCCCCATACACACATTTGATTTGTTGTGCAAATGCTTGTCGTGTAATTGTTTGTGAAACCAGTTTGAATCCCTGTTAGTTCATTAGTGTGATCGGGCTTTGAGATTTTTCAACTAATGGATTTTTATGGGGGAGCTGCTTTGAATGCTGTACTTTAAAGTATTGTCTATTCAAATATTTAAAAATATTGTATTGTAAGGTATTTTAAAGTATTGTCTATTCCTTGATCCAAACATGGACAAAAGAGCTGGGCTCAAGAGGCAAGGTTAGAGTGACAGCCCTTGACATCAAGACAGCCTTTGACCGAGTGTGCTATCAAGGAACCTGAGCAAAACTGGAGTCAATGTGAATCGGGGGCGGGGGGAAAGCTCCCTGCTGGTTGGAGTCATACCTAGCACAAAGGAGGATGGTTGTGGTTGTTGGAGGTCAGTCATTTCAGCTCCAGGACATTGCTGCAGGAGCTCTTCGGGGTAGCGTCCTAGGCCCAACCACCTTCAGTTGATTCATCAATGACCTTCCCTCCATCATAAGTTCAGAAGTGGGGATGTTCGCTGATGCATGGGAACATCACCACCTGCGAGCTCCCTCCAAGCCACACCGGGGAAATGCTGAGAGGATGCTTCCCCTCGTGGGGAAACCTAGAAGTAGGGGCCACGCCTTAAAAATAAGGGGAATCCCACTGAAGACGGAGGTGAGGAGGAATTTCTTCTCTGAGGGTTATTAGTGTTTGGAATCCTCTTTCCTGGTGAGCAGTGGAGGCTGGGGCATTGAATATATCCAAGGCTGAGTTACATAGATTTTTTGATTGACAAGGGAGCCGAGGGCTATGGGGGCAGGCAGGTAAGTGGAGTTGAGGCCAAAATCAGATCAACATTGGTCTTATTGAATGACGGAGCAGGCTTCAGGGCCACTCTTCCTGTTTCTTATGTAACCCTTGTGTAACTTACGTATCCCATTAAAGGTCCGAGGTGGTTAGATTGCAGGGCAGCAGTTAGATGTTGAGTCAGGCAAGCGATCCCGCTGATTTGGGGAAGCTTCGCTTGCTTGTTCTCATTTTCACATTAAAGTAAAATGCGAGTTGTACAGAACGAATGGGCGAATCCAATTATAACTGAGTCCTGAATCAGCCCTCGGCGTCCAAATCAATAATAGTTTGCGTTTGGCCTCTTCGCACTGGTCTGTCCTCGAAGAGATTGAATGAGCTAAAGTTCAATGTCCAGTTCAGCTCACAAGGGGTTTGTTAAGACACCCTGAGTTAGGTAATCATTCATAAGCTGGGGAGCGGCTCCTCGATTTAAGGGGCTCGGGGGTGGTGGGTGGGGTGCGCCCTTACACCCAGAGCGGCCCAGAACCTGACTTCTGACGTATCTGTCGCATGCAGGAAAACACTATGGAGTGTACAGCTGCGAGGGCTGCAAAGGCTTCTTCAAGCGGACAGTGCGCAAGGACCTCACCTACACCTGCCGAGACAGCAAGGACTGTATTATCGACAAGCGGCAGCGTAACCGGTGCCAGTACTGCCGCTACCAGAAGTGTCTGGCCTCGGGTATGAAGCGTGAAGGTAGGTTCAGATTCTAGAGAGAGAGAGGAGGCTGGTGGGGGATGGGGGTGGTGGGTTGAGGGGAACATGTAATTTCTTTGTAACCTGCCCTGATCTCTCCCCGCCATCCCCCCACCCCACCCCCAACCCCACCTCTCGACCCCTGACCTTTTCCTCAAGACGCCAATCTTTCAGGTGTCTGGGTTTCCCACTTGAGTCTCTCTTTGCCATCGGTGGGCTGCTTGGACAGGGGGGGCCATCAGAGTCGCCTGGCGCTCTTGCTTGTGCCATGTTCAGTGGTTTCAGACATTTTGCCCAGGCCACTTCCTGCCACCACCACTATGCCTCCTCCCACTGGCTCCACTTTTTTCCTGACCCAGGGCACTGCACAGTAGCTGCTGCCTGATGATTGGTAAATATTGACGCAGGACGTTGGGGAAGAACATCGCTCCTGCTGTTCCTCAAAATAGTCAAGGGCTTTCTTACATCCACCCGAGAGACCTCGGTTTCGGCAGAAAGACAGTGTCTCCGGTAGTTGCCACCTTCCCTCAGTATTGCACTGGGCGCATAGCCTGGATTGTATACTCAAACCCCTGGAGTGGGACTTGAACCCATGACCTCCTGACACAGGCAAAAACAGGCCTCTGGCGCTTCAGTCTTGGCGCTGGACAGAGCCTTGCACACTGCATTACTGTTCAAAGACATAAGATCCTGAGGGGGCTTAACACCGTGGATGCTGAGAGGGCGTGTGCCATTGGTGGGAGAGACTTGGACTTAGAGGGGACAGTTTGAAAATGAGGGGCCTCCCATTTAAGATGGAAAGGAGAAGACTTTTTTTTTCGAAGAGGGTTTTGAGCCTGTGGAACTCTCTTGCCCAGAGAGCGGTGGAGGCGGGGTCATTGAATATTTTTAAGGCGGAGGTAGATAGATTCTTGATTGACAAGGGAGCCAAAGAGTATCGGCAGGATCACAGTCAGCTCAGCCATGATCTGAGTGAATGGCGCAGCAGGCTCGAGGGGTGAAGTGGGTCTACTCCCGCTCCTAATTGGAAGGTGCATGTTTGTTAACCTGCGAGGAGATGTTCAGACACTGGCCCACAGATCTATCCGGGACGATGCTGTAGAGAGCTCCCTCCACTGAGCTGCCGCTATGCTTCTCACCCTCGGAGGCACTGCAGCAATTCCTGTCTCTCTGTGTATTCCTCTTGTGGCGTCATCCACTTAGTATTTAACCTCCAGTTTAAAGTAAATTCTGAACAGGTTAGCTAGCACGCTTTTTGATTTGATATAAAGATACGTGGATGTGAAAATTTATTTTGCCCCGTTCTCGTTCAGGCGCTAACTCGCTGTTTTAGCCATTAGTTCCAGAGGCGGGGAGGCCGCTTGTCCATGATTTAGCTGGTGCTTGTTCATGAGTGAGCACAGCGAGTTGACAAACTGCCTGTCCATGTCCAACAAACTCATCCTGTCCTTCTTTCTGCCCAATGCTAGGACATCCACTTCCTCCACCCTGTGCTTTCCCTCCGATCCCCCCTCCCTCCCTCCGATCCCCCCTCCCTCCGATCCCCCCTCCCTCCGATTCCCCTCCCTCCGAACCCCCTCCCTCTGACACACTCTTCCTCCGAACCCCCCTCCCTCCGAACCCCCTCCCTCCGACCCCCCCTCCCTCCGACCCCCCCTCCCTCCGACCCCCCTCCCTCCGACCCCCCTCCCTCCGATCCCCCCTCCCTCCGATCCCCCCTCCCTCCGATCCCCCCCTCCCTCCGAACCACCCTCCCTCCGATCCCCCCCCCCCCAAAGAACCCCCTCTCCTCCCTGCGATCCCTGCTCTTCTCCCTCCGGTGCCCCTCCCTATGTTCTCCCTCTGTGCTCACCCCCTCTCTCCGAAACTCCCCCTGCTCCTCCCTCCAAACCCACCCCCATCCCCATTGTCCCATTCTGTACACCTTGGCGTAACTCATTTGCTGTATGTTGCTGTCCGAATCGATAGCTGTGCTCCTTTCCCCAGCCGTCCAGGAGGAGAGACAGAGGAGCCGAGAAAGGGGCGAAGAGGTGGAATCCACCAGCGGGGCCAACGATGAAATGCCGGTGGAGAAAATTCTGGAAGCCGAGGTGGCAGTGGAGCAGAAACTGGAGTTGCAGGCCGACGGGGCGGGGAGTGAGGTGGCCTCGGTAAGAGTGGCTTGATGTGGGGTGGCGATGTGCTGGCGGAGGCCTTAGCTGGTGCAAATTGTACCCGCAGTGTGCCCCCTGGGCTGGTGCTAATTGTACCCACAGTGTGTCTCCTGGGCTGGTGCTAATTGTACCCACAGTGTGACCCCTGGGCTGGTGCTAATTGTGCCCACGGTGTGTCCCCTGCGCTGGTGCTAATTGTACCCACAGTGTGTCCCCTGGGCTGGTGCTAATTGTACCCGCAGTGTGACCCCTGCGCTGGTGCTAATTGTACCCGCAGTGTGCCCCCTGGGCTGGTGCTAATTGTACCCACAGTGTGTCCCCTGCGCTGGTGCTAATTGTACCCGCAGTGTGACCCCTGCGCTGGTGCTAATTGTACCCACAGTGTGTCCCCTGCGCTGGTGCTAATTGTACCCGCAGTGTGACCCCTGGGCTGGTGCTAATTGTACCCGCAGTGTGCCCCCTGGGCTGGTGCTGAGTGTACCCGCAGTGTGACCCCTGGGCTGGTGCTAATTGTACCCACAATGTGACCCCTGGGCTGGTGCTAATTGTACCCGCAGTGTGACCCCTGTGCTGGTGCTAATTGTACCCGCAGTGTGACCCCTGGGCTGGTGCTAATTGTACCCGCAGTGTGACCCCTGGGCTGGTGCTAATTGTGCCCACGGTGTGTCCCCTGCGTTGGTGCTAATTGTACCCACGGTGTGCCCCCTGGGCTGGTGCTAATTTTATCCATAGTTTGTCCTCTGTGCTGTGCTCCCACTCATGTACCTCAGACTCAGACTCTTACCTGATCCATATAAACTCACTGCTTGCTCCGTGGGGACATAGTGCGAATCAGGTGGTAGTACAGTTCAGATAGCTTCTTTCTTGGACTGGAGACTGTTAAAGGGGCACGCAGGCCTGTACCAGCTACAGGGATGGTAAAGGGGAGGGTATAGCCTAGGCATGTTTGTTGATGCATGCGAAGGCCAGAGTACATTTGTTTATTCCCCACCCCACCCCGGCTTGGCTAGGGGCATGTAGTTCCCTTGGCATCAGTTGCCCTCTGAACCCTTCACCCATGGAGCATTGGTGGGACAGTGGTACGCGACAGTGAGTCGTGGAGGAGCCTGGTGCTGTGCCCATCGTCCAGCAGGTCTTGGAGGGACATGGCAGATGATGACTTTCTCACAAACCTGTCTCCCAACCTCGTGGTAATGGGGTGTAGAAAATCCCATGCCATCTTATCCCTACTCTCTCTCGGGCAAATTTAAAGAGACTCCCGCAAATGTCTCCACTCTACCTGAGATGCACTAACCTTGCTGAGGGTGATGACCACTCGGGTTCCTGTCCTTTAGGAATTCCCAGGTGAAAAAAAAAATTATTTCATGGGATGTGGGCATCACTGGCATTTGTTGCCCATCCCTAATTGCCCTTGAACTGAGTGTCTTGCTTGGCCATTTAAGAGCCAACCACGGCACTGTGGGTCTGGAGTCACATGTAGGCCAGTCCGAGTAAGGATGGCATTACTGAGACTAGCTTTCCATTCCAGACTTTTTACAAATGTCCCCCCGGAGCATTAGCCTGGGCCTCTGGATTACTAGCACAGTGTCATTGGCACTACGCCACTGTCTCCCAGCTCCCCATCTGGTTAGCCTCACACCACCCTGGTAGCTGCACGATATATAATTGAACTGCCGATTAGCTGCAGTGGCCAGTTGGTGTGCAGCGGACCCTGACTGAGCTTTTTTTTAAGAATTGATGTGGTAAGATGGCAAGAACCTCCTGGTGTGGGTGTTTAAACCCAAGAAAGAATGAAGAGTCTGCATTTGCATTTCGCTTTTCACGACTGTCACTTTACAGCCAATGACGTACTTTTTGAAGTGTAGTCGCTATTGTAATGTAAGAAATGCAGCAGGCAATTTTCACACAGCAAGATCCCAAATAATCCGTTTTCGTGAAATGATGATAATTCAGGACCAAATTAATAGTCACTTGGGCAAATGCGGGTTAATTAAGGAAAGCCAGCACAGTTTTGTTAAGGGCAAATCATGTTTAACTAACTTGTTTTTTTGATCAGGTAGCAGAGAGGGTTGATAAGGGTAATGCTGTTGATGTGGTGTACATGGCTTCCAAAAGGCATTTGATACAGTGCCGCACAATAGACTTGTGCAATAAGTTAAAGCTCATGGAATAAAAGGGCCAGTAGCTACCTGGATACGAAATTGGCTGAGTGACAGGAAAGAGAGTAGTGGTGAACAGTTGTTTTTCGGACTGGAGGGAGGTTTATAGTGGAGTTCCCCAAGGATCTGTGTCAGGACCTTGCTCTTCCTGATATGAATTCATGACCTCCACCCTGTTGTACAGGGTAAAATTTCAAGATTTGCGGGTGATACAAAACTTGGAAGCACCATGAACTGTGTGGAGGATAGTGTAGAACTTCAAAAGGACATAGAACGGTTGGTGGAATGGGCGGACAAGTGGCAGATGAAGTTCAATGCAAAGATGTGTGAAGTGTTTCATTTTGGTAGGAGGAATGCGGAGAGACAACACAAAATAAAGGAAAGAGTTCTAAAGAGGGTACAGGGGCAGAGGGACCTGGGGTACATGTGCATAAATCATTGCACGTGACGGAACAGGTTGAGAGTGCAGTTTAGCAAGTATACAGTATCCTGAGCTTTATAAATAGGTGCACAGAGTACAAAAACAAGGAAGTTAACTTGTATAAAGCACTGGGTTCAGCCTCAAGTGGAGCATTGTGTCCAGTCCTGGGCACCACACTTTGGGAAAGGTGTGAAGGCATCAGAGAGGGTGCAGAAAAGATTCACGGGAATGTTTCCAGGGATGAAATGCTTCAGCTACGTGGATAGATTGGAGAAGTTGGGGCTGTTCTCCTTAGAGAAGAGAAGGTTGAGTGGAGATTTGATAGAAATATTCAAAATCATGAGGGGCCTGGACGGAGTTGATAGGGAGAAACTGTTCCCATTGGTGGAAGGATCGAGAACCAGATGGCACAGATCAAAGGCACTTGGCAAAAGAAGCAATGGTGACATGAGGAGATACCTATTCACGCAGCGAGTGGTTAGGATCTGGAATGCGCTGTTTGCGGGTCTGGTGGAGGCAGGTTCAGTCGAGGTGTCCAAGAGGGAATTGGAGAATGATATGAAAAGGAAAGATTTGCAGTGCCTGGGTGAAAATACAGGGGAGGGGCACTAGGCAAATTGTTGCTTCAGAGGGCCAGCACAGACACAATGGGCCGAATGGTCCCCTCCTGTGCTGTGTAACCATTATGTGATTGCAGAGCAGGCAGATGGGACCTCAGGTTTAAAGCCCCATTAGAAAATCCTCCAGCACTGCAATGGAAGTTGATTTCTTTTTTTCTGCTCATGCTCTGGAGCAGGATTCGAACCTGGAAACCTTGTGACTGAGAGGTGACAGTGCTACCCACTGAGCCACGGCTGACACGCAACGTGACTTTTAAAACCTGAACCTCGTCATTTGGAGGCTGAAATTTGGAAACACATCGTCACACAAAGGGTAGCAGAAGTGTCGAGCTCTCTCTCCCACGAGAAGCATGCCAGCACAGCCGATCAATTTTAAATCTGAGAGCGACAGATTCCTGCAGGCTGTGAGGATTAGGGGTTACGGAGGCCAAGGCTGATGGATGGAGTGAGGACAAAGATCAGCCTTGTTCTCAATAAATGTGGAATTGGCTAGAGGGGCTGAATGGCCTCCTCCCCTGTTGTTGTGCTCCGAAATGTGGGGTAGGAGACACCCAGTAATGGAGAGCTTTGGAACCCATGGGTTCAAAGTGGCCTGTGCCTCCCCAGTGAAGTTACACTGAGCACTATATTACCTGCTTGCACGTGCATTTTCATTCTCTCCCTTGTGGGAGAGACTACAGAGGGACATAGTTTAAAAATAAAGGGCTTAAGACGAAGATGAGAATTTTTTTTTCTCTGAGGGACTTTGACCTGTGGCATTCTCTTCCCCAGAGAGCAGCAGAGGCAGGCAGACAACAGAGCAGCCAGCTTTGAATAGATTCAAGGCTGAGGTAGATAGATTCTTGATTGACAGGGGAGTCAAAAGTTATATGGGGTAGACAGGAAAGTAGAGAGGAGGCCACAATCAGATCAGCCATGACCTTATCAAATGGTGGAGTAGGCTTGAGGGGCCGAATGGCCTACTCCTGCTCCTAATCCACGTATTCGTATATATTTACCACCAGCGGCCAAACAGACTCTGCAACTTGTGCTCTGTAGGTTTTCCTGTATTGTTCCCCCGAGTGCCATGGATGTATAGCAGCTACGCTGAAACGCAGCGCAAAGGCCTCGCCTGACCCTCGGATATCTGCCTGCAATGCTGGCTGTTCTGTATTTTGAAGGGGGTGTATTAAGAGCTGCTGCCTGACTGGTCACTTGGGGTAATGGGCGGCGTGGCTCACACAGGACATGGAAAGGCCCCATGGTGCTGATCTTAGCTGGACCCAGCCCAACAAAGACCCTCAGGTCCAAGCTCCTTTTAACTTGTCCTCATTCGCTCTACGCGTTTGGCAAGGCCGGCATTCATTTCCTGCCTCCCTTGTTGCCCCTCACAAGGTGCTGGGGAGCCACCACCTTGAACTGCTGCAGTCCACGTGGTGTAGGCACACCCACATTGCTGTTGAGTAGGCAATTCCAAGGTATTTTGATCCAGTGATGCAGTGGTGGATACATGTCCAAGTTGGAATGGACTTTGACGGAAATGTTTGCCCAGCCTTCACCCTGCAGCCTTGGTTTATTAGACTGCTCGCAAGGAACTAGGTTGAAATTTGACAGATGTGCTGAAATCCCAGCAGCGTACAGGAACCCATGGGTTCAAAGTGGCCTGCCCCTCCCCAGCGAAGTTACATTGAGCACTGTATTACCTGCTTGCGCATGCATTTTCATTCTTTCCCTTGTGGGAGAGACTACAGAGGGACATAATTTAAAAATAAGGGGTTTAAGATGAAGATGGAATCTAGGTCGGTGAAGCCCAAGAGCAATATCTGATTGCGGGCACCACCCAGTCCCCTGAGTAATTACTGTCATTTTAAAAATTATTTTTATTCTTTGTTTTTTGGGGAGTCACTGGCTAGGCCAGCATGTATTGCCCATCCCTAATTGAGCTGCCTTCTTGATCCGTTGCAGTCCATGTAGGTACACCCACAGTGCTGTTAGGAAGGGAGTTCCAGGCTTTTGACCCAGTGACAGTGAAGGAACGGCGATATATTTCCAAGTCAGAATGGTGAGTGGCTTGGAGGGGAACTTCCAGGTGCTGGTGTTCCCATCTATCTGCTGCCCTTGTCCTTCTAGATGGTAGGAATTGCGGCTTTGGAAGGTGCCAGTTAAGAGTCAGGTGACAGTTAAGAGTCAAACACATTACAGTGGGTCACATGTAGGCCAGACCAGGTAAGGATGGCAGATTTCCATTGATTTTATTGATGATAGCTGTCATGATCACCATTACTGAAACTAGCTTCCAATTCCAGATTTTGTTAATTGAATTTAAGTTCCACCACCAGTCGCCATGGTGGGAATTAAACCTGTGTCCCCAGAGCATTAGCCTGGGCCCCTGGTTTACTAGCCCAATGACATCACCACTACTCCACTGTCTCCCCTTGGTCTCACAGGATTCAATCCCAGAGAGCAGCCAATTTATGGCTACAAAGAGCTGTTGAAAGTGAAGCTTGCCTTTTGAGTTGAAGCTGATTTTGGTGCAGGATTCATTCTCACCCTCCTATCTCCTATCGTTGTTGACTGTAGCTGTGTGTTTTGCTGCAAGTCTGGCCAGGGCATTTAGACCAGTGTCTGAAATCATGCATCCTGCATTAGCCAGAATGGTGGTACACATTATAGGGTATTGTCACTGGTCCTTTGCTTTTAATAAAGCATGTGGATGCGTTGTTAATCAGTGTCAATAACCGCCTCTGCAAAACCTGATTTTAAATGAGTGAAAGTCACTTAAAAAAAAAATATATATATATGAAGCTGATTTCTGGTTAGGTTAGTTCCTTAGTAAATTTAAAAAAAAATCAAAATCTTTCAAATCGTATTTGTGGCTTTGCGCCCAAAAGGTTCAGCTTGATTCTTGGGGCATCCTTGAAGAAAATTTGTAGAACCTCCCAAGTTGCGATTAATTCAACCTTTGGGGTTGGTGGGGGGGTTGCGGGGGAAGGTGGTGGTGGTGGGTGTGGGTCAGGAGCAGGGTGGGTGGTGGGGGGATGGGTGGGTGGTGGGAGGGGCGTGGGGTACATGTTGTCCAGTTTTGTGGATGGCACAATGTTTTTAAAACTTGCGCAGAGAGAAACTCGAACTGAACTGTGCTGGACGCTGTGATCGTTTGTGCCACTTACCCTGATATTGGGAGAATCGCGCCCAAAGAACCAACACACAGCCATCAAAGGCTCCAAGCTCTGGCACCCGTGACACGGGATTAAACCCGTGATCAGTGGGAAAGGTGCGGGTTACATTCAGAAAAGCGTGATTACACTGGGAAAGCCCCCTGGGGTAATCGAGGGGAGGGGGTTTTCGGTCTGCTGGACTAAATTAATTGAAGCTTTTGAGGAAATGACTGAATAGAGACAAAGGGGCTTGTGTGCTCTGCTCATGGACTTCCAGATGGTGTTTGACACTGTGCCGCCTAAGAAACTGATGAAAATGGAGGCGTACGAATGTAGCTGCACAGATAGAGAGAGAGGCCAGAAAGCGAAGGGTAGAGCTGGCCGGGCTGGCACAATATGGGTGGTGAGTGGCACTCCCCAGTGATCTGCACAGGCACCCCCTCAGTTTGCATTTACATTGCTTACTTAGAAGCGGGCAGGGCTTTGAAAATGAGCTAGAGACATGATAAATCCTGCATGGACAGGGCATTGGCGTGGGCAGGTAGGGGGCAGATATAGTTCGATGCATATTTTGTGTGGAGGTGACGGAGGGGGTTGAAGAAAGATCGGAAACACGCTGCATGAATGGTCAGATTCTTAACTGAGTGGAAGATAAGTGAGATGCAGCGGTGTAGATACGTGAATCTTTAAAGGCAGGAGTGTAACTGTTTCAAAACCTTAAAATGTTTATAGATACGGGGCATTGAGTGTAAAAGCAAGGGAATGATGTTAAACGTGTGCAAGGCTTGGATTTCAGTCGGCTATCAAAGTTTTCGGCAACCTATTATGTAAGAAAAGGAAGAACTTTCATTTCAATTCCACTGCGGCATCCAAAGGATGTCCCGGCCAATTAATTGCTTTGGAAGTGCAGGCACTGGTGTTAGGTAGGCAAATGTGCCAGGCAATTGGAGCACAGCTAAAATGCACAAATGACCCGGAGATCAATGGTGGTGCTGTTGATTGAGGAAGGAACAGTGCTGCACCCCCGCTGACTCTAATAATGCCCAGGGATTCACCTCAACAGGGCAGCACCCTGCTTCTCTGTTCATCCGAGGCTCAGAAAGGGAATCTTGCACTGGCACTTGCAATCCTGGGTGAGGTTTGAACCCAAGGCTTCCTGAACCCTTGTGTTTCAGTGCCACTCCCGAGCAGGGTGCACATACTCACAGAGGAGGAACTGTGATAAGCCTGACGCGTGGTTAGATTTCAGCTGATTGGCGATGTACACACGGTTACTGTCGAAGGCAGGAATGCTGCACTGAAATGTCTGTTTCTTGGTAACATCTAACTGTTTATATATCTGTCGTAGGCTCCCCCGATGTCGTCCACGAGGACCTCCCAACGAGGCAGATCGGAACTCTCTGCCTATTGATTGGGCAGGACCATCCCTCAGACTCGCAATGCCCCCCCCCACCACCCTGCATACTCTACCCCCTTCCATCCCTGTCTTTGACTAGACTGCGTGGCAGCCTGTGAGCAAATGACTCCTGCTCACCGCCTACCCCACTTCCCCCTTCCCTCCTAGGGCTCTGTCCTTTCCCCAACCCAGGACGAGGTTTCCTTGTTTTTTTAAAATTTATCTTTTCTTGGGATGTGGACGTCACTGGCAAGGCCAGCATTTGTTGCCCATCCCTAATTACCCTTGAATGGAGTGGCTTGCTCGGCCATTAGTAGGGGGCAGTTAAGAGTCAGCCACATTGCTGTGGGTCTGGAGTCACGTGTAGGCCAGACCAGGTAAGGACGGCAGATTTCCTTCCCTAAAGGGAGATTAGTGAACCAAATGGATTTTTACAGCATTCGATGAACATCGTCATGGGCAACATCACTGAGCCTAGCTAGCTTTATAATTCCAGAGTTATTAATTGAATTTAAATTTCACCAGCTGTGTTGGTGGGATTTGAACCCATGTCCCTCCAGAGCATATTAGCCTGGGCCTCTGGATTACAAGTCCAGTGACAATATGACTATGCCACCGTCTCCCCCGACATTCCCAGTTCCCAATGTCCCCTACTGCTGGTTGTGTGGCACCTTGGATTCCTCTCTCCCCACCGTGCTACCAAAAGGATGCCTTCATTGCAGCACGCCCAATACTGACCCCCTCACCACCTCTCCCTCACCTCAGCCAGCTCCCCTCTGTTAGTCCCCAGTCTTTACACCAAGTAGAATATTCATCAGCCAAGCAAGTTCACTGGGTTGGGAAGAGGCAAAACTCACCAAAGCAATTGAAGTACAAGAATAAGGAAATCTTGCTGCAATTGTACAGGGCTCTGGCGAGACCACGATGTAGGAGCACTGTGTACAGTTTTGGTCTCCTTATCCAAGGACAGACACACTTGCCTTAGAAGAGATGCAACAAGAGTTTGTTAAGCTGGTTCCTGGGCTGAAAGGGCTGTCCTGTGAGGTGACGTTTGAGCCGAGTATTCTCTGGAGTTTAGAAGAATGATAGGGGATCTCATTGAAACGGATGAAACTCTTAAGGGGCTTGACAGGGCAGGAACTGAGAAAATGCCTCCCCCTGGCTGGATACACGGGGGCACAGCCTCAGGATAAGGTGTTGGCCATTTAGGACCGAGCTGAAGGGTGGGATTTTACGGCCCGGTTGTAGCGGGAGCGGGACTGTTAAACGTGGAGGGCCGTTCAAGAGCCCATTGACTTTGCTGGGACTGGAAAATCCAGCCGGCGGGAGGAGGGGAGGGGCCGTAAAATTCCGCCCGAGGAGAGATTTCTTCACGCAAAGGGTTGTGAATCCTTGGAATTCTCTATCCTCCAGAAACTTGTGGGTGTCAGCCGTTGAGCATGTTCAAATCTGACGGACAATTTTGGACTGTGAGAGAATCGAGAGATGTAGGGATAGAGAGGCAAAATGGAGTTGAGAGCGAAGATTAGCTGTGGTCGTGTGGAATGGCGGATTAGGTCCGATGGGCCTCCCCTTCCTCCTATTCCTCCTGTTCCAAAAGCAGCCTCGGGCTTAAAGATAAAATCGCACAGCTGGGGAGCGGGCAAGCGGATGTCCAGGATTTGGTCCTGGGTTTTGCAAACCCGCCTCCTCTCCCCAGCTCCCACAACACACTCCTAACCCCCAGCCCGCCTCAACAGAAGCAGTTCCGCGGGGGAGCTGCACATTGAGAGTCCAACTGGACCAAAGGAGCGTTTCTTGCCACTCTTACCAGGGACTTGCTGCCCCCCCCCCCCCAACACACCCCAAGCCCACCCCTCGCTGGCAGCACCCGCCTCGAGGAGCTGCCCCCTCGGGAGTCTGCTCGCAATATGCCAGCTCGGCCTGCCTGTTAACTTGTGTTTAACCCCGTTTCCTTTCTGCTCCTAACATGCGTCTCTCTGCCATCAGATGGATGCGATTTCTCAAGCACTCGCTGACGCCGAGCCCCAGGCCACAGTTATTCGCCGGGTGATAACAGCCAAAAAAGTAACTCCCTTTCTTTCATGGCTTGTTTTTTTTTCTGTTGCAGTAACTGAGGGGGGAGGGCTGGGTTGGAGGGGGGAGGGTGGGGGGGGGGAGATGGTGGCTGGTTGGATCCTCAGGGCAGGGTTGCCTATTTGACCAGCTGTTGTATTTATTTAGATTCGAGGGAGACAGCGTGGACGGCTGTTCATTCCTAGGAGGCCCCCCCATCTCCCAGTGCGCTGACCACAGGGCAGCCCATCTCCACAGCGCACGAGTCTTTCCTTCTTTCTTTACCTCCCCGCTATACCCCTCCTGCAGATGAGCCCCCTCTACGCACCCCCCCCCCCCCCCGCCAATTACCTCAGGGGAAAATCTCCTCCTTCCCCTCTTGAATCACCCTCCCCACACGTCCTCACTGTCTCCCCATCTCCCTTGTCCTCCCCATCAAACCCTCCTTACCCCACCTCAATCCTGCCCAATCCCCCCTCGGATCTGCCCGACTCCCCCCCTCCCCCCTCCCTGGATTCGCCGGACTCTCCCCCCCTCCCCCCCCTCAGATCTGCCCGACTCCCACCGCCCCCCCCACTCAGACTGCCCGACTCTCCCCACTCTCCTCGGATCCACATGTCCCCCCCTCCCTCAGATCTCAACCGCCCCACCCCCCAGATATCTGGCTGCCCCCTTCTAATCTCCCCCCCCCCCCCCCCGAGATCTCCACCCACCCCCCTTCAGACCTTGGGTCCCCCCCACTCTCAGCCCCCTTCCCCTCCCTGATCCCTGCCTGCATCCCCCCCTTCAATCACCCGCCATCCCCTCAGATCCCAGCACCCCCTCTTCTTTCCCCTGTCCCTCTGCAACAGCAATTAAGATTGTTTCTTTCTGAATAAAAGTGCATTTCCCCACATTTACAAACATTTACGTATTCTATTAGCTCGTTGCCGCTCACAGAGAAGAATAGGTGTTGCCTGATGTTCAGGGTAAATTTTTAGGTCCTTCGTGCCAGACAGAGGGGGGTCAGGTATCTGGATTGAATATACTCTGATCTCTACCTATAAGTATATGTATGTATGTGTGTATATGTATATCTGTCTCCATAATGTCCTTAGGCGGGTTGTACACTCTGGTGAAGCAGTTCTTAGGGGAATTAATCCCTGTGCAATAAGGTCATGTCTCTAATTGTCAGTTCAGTGAGATTTCCGCTGTTAATCTAACAGTGGCCAGTTTGCAGCTGGTGCCGCAGCAACATTTGCCAGCCCATTAGTCCAAGAGGGCTGAGGGGTGTGCCAATGGTGGTCTTTAAAATGATGGAAAGTTTTGACAGAGCAGATTCAGAGAGAATATTTCCTCCTGTGTGGGAAGAGCATAGCTAGAAGCCTTCGATATAAGAGAGTCACCGAGAATTCCAATAAGGAATTCAGGAGAAACCTTTTTACCCAAAGAGCGGTGAGAATATGGAACTCGCTATCACAGGGAGTGGTTGAAGAGAATAGTATAGATGTATTTAAGGGGAATCTAGACAAGCGCATGAGGGAGAAAGGAATAGAGGGTTATGATGATAGGTTTAGATGAGGAAAATCGAGAGAAGATTTTCACAATTCAACTGACATGTTTTATTTCCTTTGAGTAGGCAAATTAGCATGAGGAAAGACTTATTTGTTTGCAGATCTCTCCCTGTTCCTTTTCCAGCCACACTGCTGGTTATAATTAGAATATTTAGAATTTCTGTTCACAGAACAGCTGATGATTAGAAATTTTATGTTTACTCAATTTGAAACGACCTCTTTGGAAAATTGAACAAATATTTTGAGGAGTAACCTCATCTCTCTGTCTGTTGGCCTATCACAGTTTCTAAAGTTTATAGACCACAAGACAAAAGCTGCGACAGTTCGTTAGTTCATCATTTTTGTTTTTAATTGTTGCCCTGTTTTGTGGACAGAAATTATAACCAGCAGTCCGACTGGAAAAGAAACAGGGAAATGCAGACAAATACTCTTTATTTTTTCCATGTTAATTGCCTTTTTAAAAATCTAAAGGCTCAGGTTGGCTGAATTGTGAAAGCAATCAAAGTATCCCAGAAGGAAAATGGGGACAAGATAGCAGCAGAGGAATATAGGACTTAGGAATAAGCCGTTCAGCCCTTCAAGCCTGCTTTGCCATTCAATAAGATCATGGCCGACCTGGTTGTGGTCTCAACTCCACTTTTCCGTCTGCACCCCCACCACCAACCCCCATCCCCAATTACACTTGACTCCTTTGTCTATGAAAAATCTGTGCAGCACTGCCTGCCTTGAATAAATTCAATGTCACAGCCTCCACTGCTTTCTGGGGAAGAGATTTCCACAGACTAAATTCTCCTCATCTCCATCTTAAGTGGTAGACTTCTTATTCTTAAACTGTCTCTCCTGGTTCTAGTCTCTCCCACAAGTAGAAACACCTTCCTGATGTCTACCCTATCAAATCCCTATAGGATCTTATATGTTTTGATAAGATCACCCCTCGTTCTTAAATGCAAAACAGGATGAGTTGGCCTTTGTCCTCTCGCTATGCACCCTGCAGTGAGGGCGGTGGAGGGGGTGGGGTGGTGGAGTATAATTATTTAAGGGTTGAGTGAATGGAAGGTTAAGCCTAAGGAGGCTGACACAGAGTGAAGTGCAATAGAGGATATAGGGTCTGTGAGTATTTCTAAAGGAAGAGGTTGGAATAGCAATGGTGGTAGTTTGGGGGATGGAGGTATGAGGAATGACGGGGGAAAGCCCAGTTGTTGGTTGGGTTTGGGCAGGAAGCTCCGAGAGAGCCTCCATTGGAAAATGTGGCCCGTCGCTCTTGTGCAGACCTCACCGCCCCATCCGCCAGCTCCCGTTTTAAAAGAGGAAGATGAGTGGAAAAGGCTAGATAGAGTCAGAAACAAAAAATAACATGAACCCTTCACTTAAGTTTCTCCATTTCATTAAAGAAAATACTTTATTGACCGATTTCTATAAAATGAGATTGGCCAGTGTCTAATCTTTCAAACCTCTGATTTCATCTGATCTCAGTACGTATTTGTTACATTTTAAGATAACGTGGCTTGCTGCTCTTAGCATCACACCCTGATGTCCTGTCAACTTGACATTCAGATCCCAGTTAAACTTTCTACTTTCAAAATGTCATATGTTTTGTGGAGCTCGAGTTGATGTGGGGATAGGGATTCGATGTGTTGTTGACTGCAGGAGGCTGCTGTACTATAGCAGGAGGCTGCTGTACTATAGCAGTAGAGCTGCAGAGGGAGCCAGTAGAAGAGTAATATCTTGGATAACAAAGTGTTGAGTGATGGGCACGGCCCAGCGAGGGTGGTAGAATGTATCATAATACTTTCCTGCAGCTGCATAAAAACCACTGAGAAATATCAGCGTGTGCTCCACATTTCCAGGGGCCACATCGCACACTAATAGTATGCACTGTTTACTTTAGATTGCATCTGCTTGGCTAGCCTACCATGGAATGTGAAGTTCTTGGGACTGAAACCGTTTTACCTTAGGCCAGAGATGTTGTAAATTAGAACTGCCATGAGCTGTTAAACATGAATCCTTTATTATCTCTTCCTAGTGACTCCCTCTGCTGGTACATATGTGTATGGTAGCCTCAAGTGGACAAAATGCACAATGTCATTTCCATTACGCTAGAGGAATTTTGTGGCATTTACAGCACAGAAACAAGCCATTCAGCCCAGCAAGTCCATGCTGTCACTATGCCTCCTCTCACCCCTCCTTAACCCCATCAACATATCCTTACATTCTCTATTCCTGCATGTACCTATTGAATTTCCCTTGCTCGTGGTAACAAGTTGCACATTCGGACCACCCTCTGGGTAAAGAAGTTTCTCCTGAATTCCATATTGGATTTATTAGTGGCCAGCCTATGTTCATGGCCCCTCGTCCCCCACTAGTGGAAGCATCTTCTCTAGATCTCTCTAATCAAACCCTTTCATAATCTTCTTGTACTTAAACAGCACCTTTCATGATCACAGGGAATCTCAAAGTGCTTCACAGCCAGTGAAGTGCTTTTGAAGTGTTGGCACTGTTGTAATGTAGGGCCATAAGACTGACTCAATTGAAGTTTTGAGCTGGGCCCATTTGACCTTTTCCATGCAGAGTGTCAGCCCCATCTTCTTTCTGTTACTGCAGCCGTATGTTTCTGAAGCGAGCCGTGTCCTGACTTTAAGAGCCCATCTTGGGCATCTATTGTGATTGTTAATTGCCACCCTGTCCCAGGAGCGAGTTGCTCTCCTGTCCAATATTGGTATCCTTACCCAATGGATTCTGATGGGTGAAAGCCTTGGTGCTATGGTTTTCCCAGCTGGTTTCCCCACTGAAACGCCTCCAGTATTTTTTACCGCTGTGCTATTTCCATGTTGAACAAGTTTTTCTTTACCTTCACGGGATGTGGGTGTTGCTGGCAGGGCCAGCATTTGCTACCCATTTGCAACTCCTTAGATACTGAAGCAGTCCATGCCCAAATGCAGCAAGACCTGGGCAATATCCAGGCTTGGGCTGACAAGTAACAAGTAGCGTTCCCGCCATTCAAGTGCCAGGCAATGACCATCTCCAATAAGAGAGAATTTAAACATCGCCCCTTGACATTCGATGGCAATACCATCGCTGAATTCCCCCATTGTCAACTGGGGGTTGCCATTGGCCAGAAACTGAACTGGACCAGCCATATAAATACTGTAGCTACAGGAGCAGATAAGTGGCTACAAATCCTGCAGTGGGTAACTCACCTCTTGACTCCCCAAAGTCTATCCACCATCTACAAGGCACAAGTCAGGAGCATGATGGAATACTCTCCACTTGCCTGGATGAGTGCAGTTCCCAGAACACTCAAGAAGCTCGACACCATCCAGGACATGCAGCCTGCTTGATTGGCACCACATCCATAAACATCCACTCCCTTCACCACTGACGAACAGTGGCATCAGTGTGTCCCATCCACAAGATGCACTGCAGGAATTCACCAAGCCTCCTTAGACAGCACCTTCCAAACCCACAACCACTGCCATCCAGAAGGACAAGGGCAGCAGATAGATGGGAACACCACTACCTGGAAGTTCCCCTCCAAGTCACTCATCACCCTGATTTGGAAATATATCGCCTTTCCTTCACTGTCGCTGGGTCAAAATCCTGGAACTCCCTCCCTAACAGCACTGTGGGTGTACCTACACCACGTGGGCTACAGCAACTCAAGAAGGCAGCTCACCCACCATCTTCTCAAGGGCAATTAGGGAATGAGCAACAAATACTGGCAGTTAAGAGTCAACCACATTGCTATGGGTCTGGAATCGCATGTAGGCCAGAACCAGGTAAGGATTTGAACCCATGCCCCCAGATCATTATCCTGGGCCTCTGGATTACTAGTCCAGTGATAATACCACCGTGCCACTGTCTCCCCTAAGTGAAATGAAGATTGATGTGGCCTTTTGGATATTGTGGAAACATGACTACGTATGCAGAGCCTGCGCTAACTATTCAAGTAGACTTCTTAAGGGAGAACTCAACGGATTTTGGATCATTCATTGCAGCCAATACTTCAATCTCATTTACTGCTAAGAGCTAACATAACCTGGTAACTCAGCTTTAGAGTCTGACTGAGTTCCGAGACCTAATGGGAGCAACAGCCTGCATTTATGTAGCTGCTACTCTGAGGTGTTTCAAAGAAGTGTTGTCGCACGAAATTTGACCCTGAGTAGAATATGGGCTGTTCGGAGGAGAGAGAGCTAGAGAGATGGTGAGGCTTTAGGGAGGGAATTGGGAGCTTATGAACAAGGCAGCCATGGGGTAGGTACACCCACTGTGCTGTTGGGGAGGGACTTCCAGGATTTTGACCCAGCGACAGTGAAGGAACGGCGATACCCACAGTGAGTGACTTGGAGGAGAACTTCCAGGTGGTGGTGTTCCCATGTATCTGCTGCTCTTGTCCTTCTAGATGGTAGTGGCCGTGGGTTTGGAAGGTGCTATTGAAGGAGCCTTGGTGAATTGCTGCAGTGCATCTTGTAGATGGTACACACTGCTGCTACTGTGCATCGGTGGTGCAGGGAGTGAATGTTTGTGGGTGTGGTGCCAATCAAGCGGGCTGCTTTGGCCTGGATGGTGTCAAACTTCTTGAATGTTGCGGGAGCTGCACGCATCCACGCGAGTGGGGAGTATTTCATCGCACTTGTAGATGGTGGACAGGCTTTGGGGAGTCAGGAGGTGAGTTACTCATCACATGATCCCTAGCCTCTGACCTGCTCTTGTAGCCACAGTATTTATATGGCTAGTCCAGTTCAGTTTCTGGTCAATGGTAACCCCCAGGATGTTGATAGTGGGGGATTCAGTGATGGTAATGTCATTGAGTATCAAGGGGCGATGGTTGGAGTCTCTCTTGTTGGAGATGGTCATTGCTTGACACTTGTATAGCTTGAATATTACTTGCCACTTGTCAGCCCAAGCCTGGATATTGTCCAGGTCTTGTTGCATGTGGACATGGACTGCTTCAGTATCTGAGGAGTCATGAATGGTGCTGAACATTGTGCAATCATCAGCAAACACTCCCACTTCTGATCTTATGATAGAAGGAGGGTCATTGATGAAACAGCTGAAGATGGTTGGGCCTAGGACACTACCCTGAGGAACTTCTGCAGTGATGTCCTGGAACTGAGATGACTGATCCAACAACAACAACCATCTTCCTTTGTGCTAGGTATGACTCCAACCAGCGGAGAGTTTTTCCCCCTGATTCCCATTGACTCCAGTTTTGCTAGGGCTGCTTGATGCCACACTCTGTCAAATGCGGCCTTGATGTCAAGGGCAGTCACTCTCATCTCGCCTCGGGAGTTCAGCTCTTTTGTCCATGTTTGAATCAAGGCTGTAATGAGGTAAGGAGCTGAGTGACCCTAGCGGAACCCAAACTAGGTGTTAGTGAGCAGGTTATTGCTAAGCAAGTTCTGCTTGATAGCACTGTTGATGACCCCTTCCATTACTTTACTGATGATGGAGAGTGAAGGAACGGCGATATATTTCCAAACTAGGACGATGCATGGCTTGGAAGGGAACTTGCAGGTAGTGGCATTCCCTGCGTCTGGTGTCCTTGTTCTTCTAGGTGGTAGTGGTCATCGGTTTGTAAGGTGCTGTCGAAGGAGCCTTTGTGAGTTCCTGCAATGCATCTTGCAGATGGTACACACTGCTGCCACTGTGCGTCGGCAGCGGAGGGAGTGAATGTTTAAGGTGATGAGTAGGATGCCAATCAAGCGGGCTGCCTTGTCCTGGATGGTGTCGAGCTTCTTGAGTGTTGCTGGAGCTGCACTCATCCAGGCAAGTGGAGAAGGAAACAGAGTTTGCTTTTCTGGTCAATGACCTTTCATCAGAACTGGAAGATGTTAGAGATGTAACAGGTTATAGGCAAGTACAGAGGCAGAGAAAGTGGGGTGGGGGAAAGGTCAAAAGGTAAGTTCTGTGGCAGGGTGGAACACAGGAGAGATTAAATGACAAAAAAGGGACGATGGTGCAAGGCAAAAGGCGGCGGTGATAGGATAAGCAAAGGAACAAAAGGTGGGTCCTGAGGTGGTGTAAATGGGAATAGCAGAATAACAGAAAGGGAGGCGTGGAAAATAGAAAAACATAGAAAATCAAGCAGCAAGACGGATTCCATGGCCTAGGAATGTGATGGAAAATGTGGTGAATTTTCTTCATGTTTCCCTATACTCCATCACACCCAGGAAGAGAGGAGCCCAGGCTCTTTCACATCGAGCAGCTCTTTCTGCATCCAGCATAGCTAACATGGGTAAAACAGCAAGCAGAGAGATTTCAGGAATCATTTATTGACTCAGCACCGAGGTGCCCGAGTGCAGCATCCAGCAAGATGGAAGGAGGGGAAACATGGAATAACAATGAACCAATGAGTTCACTCGAGGAAGTGGAGAGTGTCCTCGATAGCTGTCAATCTAAACATTAATGTCATGGTTCAGGAAGCTGAGTTCAGAGCTCTGTCCAGCCAGGTCGAGTTTGCTACTCCCTCTCCATCCTTACTGGGTTTGACGCTGAGAAACCTCAATAAGAACATAAGGAGTAGGCCATTCAGCCCCTCGAGCCTGCTCAGTCATTCGATAAGATCATGGCTGATCTGATTGTGGCCTTCCTTCCACTTTCCTGCCTGTCCCCCATAACCCTTGACCCCCCTTTTAGATCAACAATCTGTCTAACTCAGCTTTGAATGTATTCAGTGACTCAGCCTCCACTGCTCCCTGGGTAAGAGAATTCCAAAGGTTAACAACCCTCTGAGAGAAGAAATTCTTCCTTATCTCTGTCTTACATGGGCAGCCCCTTATCTCTAAGCTGCGCTCACTAGTTCTAGATTCCCCCAGGAGGGAAATCATCCTCTCGGCTTCAAGCCCCCTCAGAATCTTGTATGTTTCAATAAACCATCACTCAATCTTCAAAACTCCAGTGAGTATAGACCCATCCTGCTCATAAGACAACCCCTTGATCCTAGGACTCAGCCTGGTGAACCTTCTCTGACCTCCCTCCAATGCAAACATGTCCCTCCTTAAGTACGGAGACCAAAACTGTATACGGTAGTCCGTGTGTTTTCACTAATACCCTGTATGGTTGTAGTAAGGCTTTCCCTACTTTTATACTCCATCCCCCCCTTGCAATAAAGACCAAGGTTCAAAGTTCATTGTGCCGGACATCAGCAGGAATTAGCAGAGGAGATAGATGAGTAGGTCAGATCCATTCTTGCCCTATTAAAATTGGCCCTCCCCCCATATAATTATTCTTACTCTGGATTACTCCTTGCCCTTTTTCATAGCCAACCTAAACCTTGTGACACCATATGATCACTGGCCCCTAAATATTCCCCCGTTGACACTTGATTTCAATTGTCTTACCTCGTTCCCCAAAACCACCAGCAATGCTTCCCTCCATGTTGGGCCAGAAGCATACAGGTCTAGCAAATTCTCCTGAACTCTTGCCTGTTGCTGCTGGATATTACGATCCCAATCTACTTTAGAATAATAAAAAGTTCCCCATTCTATAGGTTTGTACCTCGCTGTAATCTCTACACATATTTGTTCCTCTCAATCTTTCCCACTAGATGGTGGCCTACAGAGTACACCCAGTATTGGAATGGCACCTCTATTCTTCTTTAGCTCTCACGAAATACCTTTTGTCCTTGACCCCTCTCGGACATCCTCCCTTTCCAGCACTGTAATATAATCCTCCAGCAATACTGTCACCCCTCCTCCTTTCTATCCTTCCCTGCCTTTCCTGAACACCTTGTATTCAGTAATATAGTACCCAGTCCTGCTCTGTTTTTGAACCATGTCTCCACTGTCGCCACACCATCGTATTCCTACCTGGCTGCCTGCACCCGCAGCTCAACAAACGTACTTGCTATACTCTGCGCATACACGTACAGGCACAGTAACCCTAATTTTTATTTTAGTTCGCAGCTGGGATGTGGATGTCGCTGGCTGGGCCAGCATTTATTGCCCATCCCTAATTGCCCCTGAGAAGGTGGTGGTGAGCTTCCTTCTTGAACCGCTGCAGTCCATGTGGTGTGGGTACACCCACAGTGCTGTTAGGGTGGGTTGACACAGCAACAGTGAAGGAATGGCAATATATTTCCAAGTCAGGATAGTGAGTGACTTGGAGGGGAACTTGCAGGTGGCGGTGTCCCCATCTATCTGCTGCCCTTGTCCTTCTCGATGGTAGTGGTCGTGGGTTTGGAAGGTACTGTCTAAGGAGCCTTGGTGAATTGCTGCAGTGCATCTTGTAGATGGTACACACTGCTGCCACTGTTTGTCAGTGGTGGAGGGAGTGAATATTTGTGGCTGGGGTGCCAATCAAGTGGGCTGCTTTGTCCTGGACGGTGTCAAGCTTCTTGGGAGCTGCACTCATCCAGGCAAGTGGGGAGTATTCCATCACACTCCTGACTTGTGCCTTGTAGATGGTGGACAGGCTTTGGGGAGTCAGGAGGTGAGTTACTCGTCGCACGATTCCCAGCCTCTGACCTTCTCCTGTAGCCATGGAACAGAAAGACAAAGGGGAATGATTGTAGTGAAGAGATGGTTTTACTGCCTACGTATCTACTGTTATTAACACGAATCCCTCACACTGTCACTCGATAACCCCTCCCCAGCGTCTAGTTTTAATGACCATGTATTTACCAACATTAACTCAGTTCCCTCACACCGAGTAGCTCCTTTTTAACCACTACTCCAGACTGGAAGTTTCCGCAGGCTTTGCCGTTCTAGAATTTTGCAACCAACCGTTTGCAACCAAACGGTCATGGATCTGAAAGTCGACGTATGTTTTTGAAGCTGTGCGGCAGAGTTTCCCCCCCTCACACCGCCCCCCCCCCCCCCCAATACCCAATGAATCTTGCCCTGTGGTAATACGTTTTGTTCCCCCTGCGAATGTGCCGAACACATACCAGCTGCTGCACCAGCTGCTCCCTGGGCACTGTTGAGGGGGACATGGAATTCCGACAGTGTCACTTCAAAAGCAGGGAGATGGCGAACTGCCCTGGCTAGCAGAGGAAGGGCATTGATAGAGGAGATGAGGAGGAATGGTTGCCAGCCAGCAAGAGAGGCAGGAACCCTGAGGTTCCCAAACTGTGGGTTGCGACCCCCAGTGGATCGTGGGGGGTCACGGGACGAGATTTCACGGGTCCCGACTGGGAGGCAGCAATGGCAGCCGTGTAGCTCAGACTGAGTTTTGATAGCTGCAAGGCCCCTTTAAATTTCTCTACCTGTCCCACCCCCCTCAACCAGCTTATATTTCACCTCATTTCTATTTTTCTTCAGTTCTGATGAAGAGTCATACGGACTTGAAACGTTAACTGTATCCCTCTCCGCAGATGCTGTCAGACCTGCTGAGCTTTTCCAGCTATTTTTATTTTTATTTTTGTTTCAGATTTCCAGCACCCGCAGTATTTTGCTTTTACCCTTTAAATTTCTGTTGTTTTCCCTCTTGGCGGGCGTGGCTTAATCGCCTGTCCCGTGAAGCCCGAATGCTGCTGTAACCATGCAGCCTGTCACAGGGTGGGTCTCGGCTTTGCTCAGGGCACACCCAAGAAGTTTTAACCCCCAACAACTCTCCAGCCTCACCACCCCCTCTCGCTCAACAACTCTCTGCCCCCCACAACCCACTAGGCAGAAGGACCAGAGGGAGAGACGAGTTCTTTTGACACAGCGAGTAGTTGTGATCTGGAACACGGTGCCTTTGGGGGTTGGTGGGGGGAGCAGATTTAGTCGTTAACTTTCAAAAGGGAATTGGATAAATACTTGAACAGGAAAGATTTGCAGAGCTGTGGGACTAATTGGATAGTTTGCACCAAAGAGGCATCACAAGCATTATGGGCCGAATGGCTTCCTCTTGGGCCCTTAAGATTCGATGATTCCTGTGTTATGGACAGGAGGGGGCAGTTAATTTAAACAGTCCTGATGTCTCCTCTCACCACCCATCCGTAAACAGAAATATGTTTTTGATTTGCTTCCCCCTTTATATAAATAGTGGAATGTTTCCCAATCCCTCGGCTTTGGTGTGACCCAACTTTCCTATTGCTATCCCCACAGCAAACTCGTGATAGGATGAACTCAAAGGTTTAGTTTATTTGCACACACTCGAAACACGGGAAAAGGGTCTCAATGTTGCCTCCTTTGCATACATGCAATAAAAGAGGGATACAGAAAAGAAAGATTTACAGTGCAGAGACTGTAGAGAAAAGGAATATTGTTTCATGTGGGGTCCTTTGTCATAGCAGTCTAGCAGATTCCTGTTGGCCAGCCTGCGATATGCAATATAGATGGCCTTTGTATAGCTCTATTTGAATGTGGTCTGTGCAGCCCACAACGTGTCGTCAGTGTCTCTTCAGACAAAATGATGTGTGAGTTTCCCTGATACTGCCAGGTAGCTTCTTTTGTTCGAGGGTCACAGAGAGACATGGATTCAGCCATTTTAGGTCTTTGCCCAGTTTCAAATTTTCAGAGATAGCAATGACCATATCTATATATATATATTTTATATTAAAAAAAGATACAGCGTGAGGTCTTAGTCCCTCACACCTGCTTTGGCCAACACCTCCAAAAGCTACAACCGGACCGGCCGGTTATTCACCTCGCTGCCTTTCCGGCAAGCCTCTGGGGTTAACATGCCAGGGTGTGTTGGTCCTTGGGAATCAGCTAACTCTGAACTGTGGGATCGTGGCTAACACTGATGCCTCCGAAGCCGAACATTGTAGCTTCAAGTCCCATAGGCCACGAACCTGAAGGTAGGCCGGACGAATGTTGAAGGGGAATGTTTCCTCATATTGTCAGGCGATAGCCATGGCTTGGCGGGTAGCATTCCCCCCCCCCCAATCTCCCTCCAAGCCAGAAGGTTGTGGGCGCGGGTCCGAGTTCCAGATGGGAGCGTGGAATCTGGGCTAGCAACTCCCAGTGCAGCACTGAGGGAGCCCGGCACTGTCACAGTCTTTCAGATGAGGCGTTAAACCGAGGCGGTCAATCAGGCCTGATGTTAAAGATCCCATGACCAGAATTTTTAAGAAGACCAGGTTGGGGGTGCTGTTGTGAGGGTTGGGGGTGGGTGTTCTCCCCAGTTCCTGGCCAATGTTCATCTCTTCAGCCAACATCGCCTAAGGAGGAGGAAAAAAAACCGGATGATCTGGTCGCAGTTACGTTGCTGTTTGTGGGACCTTGCTGTGCACATATTGGCCCGCCACGCTATAGCGGGTGACTACACTTCCGAGAGAGCACTGAATGGGCTGCAAAGTGCTTTGGGTCGTTCCTGAGGCGAAAGGTCACTCAATGCACGAAACGCTGTATAACCAGGAGTATCTTTCTTCCCCCACCCACCCCATACCCCTCCTCCACTCCCCTGCAGCCCAACGACCCGGTGACAAACATCTGCCAGGCGGCGGACAAGCAGCTCTTCACGCTGGTGGAGTGGGCAAAGCGGATCCCGCATTTCTCCGAGCTCCCACTGGACGATCAGGTCATCCTGCTGAGAGCAGGTGAGGATTTGGTTGGGATGAGGGTGAGGGGTGGGGGACTGCTTCACACCGAGCGCAACCCGCCAGTGGGGCCGGCTGCCCTTTGCGCCCGGCACTGGCGGGTGTGGGTAAGGGGGTCAAAACGCGCTAGCAAGGCAGGCGTTTGTGGCCCGCCTGTAATTGCCCTTGAACCGAATGGCCTGCTCGGCCAATTTGGAGGGCGGTTAAGAGTCAACCACATTGCAGGTTCCGGATTTTTCCGACCCTGCGACAGTGAAGGAACGGTGAGAGAGTTCCCAAGTGGGGGAGCCTGAGGTGAAAATCTTATGGCCTGTGGCACAGGACACACCGCTGAGATTGACAAGACCGGGAAGGGCAGCTATACACAAAGGTAGCGTTTGCCCCAAGGTTAGTTTTGAAAAGATGTGAAGATGGTAGGTTGGTGGGAGGGATTTCTGACCTCCCGGGCGGGATTGAGTCTGGATCGGAGCAGGTCGTTGGCAAGGCCAGCATCTAATTTTTTTTTTTGCCCATCCCTAATTGCCCTTGAGCAGGTGATGGTGAGGCACCTGCAACTGAGCGTCTTGCTATTTCAGAGGGCACTTTAGAGTCGGTCACATTACTGTGCGTCTGGAGGCCAGACCAGGTAAGGACGGCATATTTCTTTTCCTAAAGGATGTGAGTGAACCAGCTGGGTTTTTACAACAACCTGGTAGTTTCATGATCATGGTTAATGACACTAGTGTTTTAGTCCAGATTAATTCATTGTATTTGGCTCCAAAATGGTGTAGTGGTAATGTCGCTGCACTAGTAATCCAGAGGGCCCAGGCTAACAAGGGGACGTGGGTTCAGATCCCACCGAGGCAGCTGGTGGAATTTAATTTCAATTAATAAATCTGTAATATAAAGTAATAGTGACTGTGAAACTATCATCAATTGTTGTAAAAACTCATCTGGTTCACTAATGCGCTTTAGGGAAGGAAATCTGCCGTTCTTACCTGGTCTGGCCTACATCTGACTCCAGACCCACAGCAATGTGGTTGACTCTGAACAGCCCTCTGAAATGTCCTAGCGAGACACTCAGTTCAAGAGCAATTAGAGATGAGCAACAAATGATGGCCTTGCCAGTGATGCCCCATCCCATGAAAGAATAAAGAACAAAAAAAAATTCCCTCAGCTGCTGTGGTGGGATTTGAACTGATGTCTCCAGAGCGCTAGTTCACCCCTCTGGATTACTAGTCCACTGACATTATCATTCCAAATGCACGCGCTTCCCCCCCTCCACCCCGGTGTCTGGTGCTTCCTGACGATGTGCCTCGTCTCTTCCCTTCAGGCTGGAATGAGCTCCTGATCGCCTCGTTCTCACACCGGTCGATAACGGTGAGGGATGGGATCCTGCTTGCCACCGGACTCCACGTGCACCGCAACAGTGCGCACAGCGCCGGCGTTGGAGCCATCTTCGACAGGTGGGGAAGGGGTAAAGTTGGTTCCCTTGGCTTCACTGACTTTGTTTACTCTTGGGATGTGGGCGTCACTGACACGGCCAACATTTGTTGTCCATCCCTTGAACTGAGTGCCTTGCTGGGCCAATTCGGAAGGTGGTTAAGAGTCAACCACATTGCTGCGGGTCTGGAGTCACATGTAGGCCAGACCAGCTGAGGATGTTAGTTTCCCTTCCTTAAAGGGGCACTCGTAATCCAGATGGGTTTTAACCACAAGCGATGATGGTTTGTTCCATGGTCACCATTACTGAGACCAGTTTTATATTCATCGAATTTAAATTCCACTAGCTGCTGTGGCAGGGTTTGAGCCAGTGACCCCAGAACCTTAGCCTGGGACTCTAGATTACTAACCCAGTGATGTTACCATTAGGCTCGGTTACCCACCAAAAGTGTTGGCTGTGGGGTGGGACTGCAGAAGGTACTTTCAGGCTGCACTGGGTCAGACGCTGATCCGTCACCTTCAAGACGCACATCACAATGCAGCCTGCGCTGATGTGTTTGTAAGTCGGTGCCTCTTGACTCTCTGGAGCTAATAGAGACTCAGTTTCTATATTCTAACCACCAAATATAAACGTCCATAATTTGTCTCTGATTGAGCAATCTCACTGGGAGGCCTCAGCCTGATGTTGCTGAGTCTGGGAAATGCTGAATGTTGAGTTAATACAGCAAAAGGCTGCTCGACTCAGTAAGTAAAGCACATTTTTGGAGAGTAGATACAGATGGAGATTTACTAACCCCGTGCTGTACCTGTCCTGGGAGTATTTGATGGGGACAGTGTAAAGGGAGCTTTACTCTGTATCTAACCCCATGCTGTACCTGCCCTGGGAGTGTTTGATGGGGACAGTGTAGAGGGAGCTTTACTCTGTATCTAACCCGTGCTGTACCTGTCCTGGGAGTGTTTGATGGGGACAGTGTAGAGGGAGCTTTACTCTGTATCTAACCCTGTGCTGTATCTGTCCTGGAAGTGTTTGATGGGACAGTGTAGAGGGAGCTTTACTCTGCATATAACCACATGCTGTACCTGGTCTGGGGTTGTTTGATGGGCACAATGTATCGGGAGATTAACTCTGTATCTAACACTGTGCTGTACCTGTCCTGGGAGTGTTTGATGGGGACGGTATAGAGGGAGCTTTACTCTATATCTAACCCCGCGCTGTAGCTGTCCTGGGAGTGTTTGATGGGACAGTGTAAAGGGAGCTTTACTCTGTATCTATCCCCATGCTGTACCTGCCCTGGGAGTGTTTGATGGGGACAGTGTAGAGGGAGCTTTACTCTGGATCTAACCCCGTGCTGTACCTGCCCTGGGAGTGTTTGATGGGGACAGTATAGAGGGAGCTTTACTCCGGGTCTAACCCGTGCTGTCCCTGCCCTGGGAGTGTTTGATGGGGACAGTGCAGATGGAGGTTTACTCTGGATCTAACCCCTGATGTGTTTGTAAGTCGGTGCCTCTTGACTCTCCGGAGCTAATAGAGACTCAGTTTCTATATTCTAAGCACCAAACATAAATGTCCATAATTTGTCTCTGATTGAGCAATCTCACTGGGAGGCCTCAGCCTGATGTTGCTGAGTCTGGGAAATGCTGAATGTTGAGTTAATACAGCAAAAGGCTGCTCGACTCAGTAAGTAAAGCACATTTTTGGAGAGTAGATACAGATGGAGATTTACTAACCCCGTGCTGTGCCTGTCCTGCGAGTGTTCGATGGGGACAGTTTAGAGGGATATTAACTCTGCATCTAACCCTGTGCTGTACCTGTCCTGGGAGTGTTCGATGAGAACAGTGTAGAGGGAGCTTTACTCTGTATCTAACACCGTGCTGTACCTGCCCTGAGAGTGTTTGATGGGGACATGTAGATGGAGAATAACTCTGTATCTAACCCCATGCTGTACCTGTCCTGGGAGTGTTTGATGGGACAGTGTAGAGGGAGATTTACTCTGTATCCAACCTGTCCCAGGAGTGTTCAATGGGGACAGTTTAGAGGGAGATTAACTCTGTATCTAACCCCGTGCTGTACCTGTCCTAGGAGTGTTCGATGGGAACAGTGTAGAGGGAGCTTTACTCTGTACCTTACCCTGTGCTATACCTGTCCTGGGAATGTTTGATGGGGACAGTATAGAGGGAGCTTTACTCTGGATCTAACCCCGTGCTGTACCCGTCCTGGGGATGATTGATGGACACACGGTAGAGGGAGATTTACTCTGTATCCAACCCGTGCTGTACCTGTCCTGGGAATGTTCAATGGGGACAGTTTAGATGGAGACTAACTCTGTATCTAACCCCGTGCTGTACCTGTCCTGGGAGTGTTTGATGGGACAGTGTAGAGGGAGCTTTACTCTGTATCTAACCCGTGCTGTACCTGCCCTGGCAGTGTTTGATGGGACAGTTTAGCGGTGCTTTACTCTGTATCTAATGTGTGCTGTACCTGTCCTGGGAATGTTTGATGGGGACAGTGTGGAGGGAGCTTTACTTTGTATCTAACCCTGTGCTGTACCAGTCCCAGGAGTGTTCGATGGGAAAAGTGTAGAGGGAGCTTTACTCTGTATCTTACCCTGTGCTATACCTGTCCTGGGAGTGTTCGAAGGGGACAGTGTAGAGGGAGCTTTACTCTGTATCTAACCCCGTGCTGTACCTGCCCTTGGAATGTTTGATGGGGACAGTATAGAGGGAGCTTTACTCTGTATCTAATCCCGAGCTGTACCTCTCCTGAGAGTGTTTGATGGGGACAGTGTGGAGGGAGCTTTAATCTGTACCTAACCCTGTGCTGTACCTGTTCTGGGGATGTTTCATGGGCACAGTGTATAGGGAGATTAACTCTGTATCTAACCCTATGCTGTACCTGTCCTGGGGGTGTTTGATGGGGACGGTGTAGAGGGAGCTTTACTCTGTATCTAACCCCATGCTGTACCTGCCCTGGGAGTGTTTGATGGGGACCGTGCAGAGGGAGCTTTACTCTGTATCTAACCCCATGCTGTACCTGCCCTGGGAGCGTTTGATGGGGACAGTGTTGAGGGAGCTTTTCTCTGGATCTAACCCCTGATGTGTTTGTAAGTCGGTGCCTCTTGACTCTCCAGAGCTAACAGAGACTCAGTTTCTATATTCTAAGCACCAAATATAAACGTCCATAATTTGTCTCTGATTGAGCAATCTCGCTGGGAGGCCTCAGCCTGATGTTGCTGAGTCTGGGAAATTCTGAATGTTGAGTTAATACAGCAAAAGGCTGCTCGACTCAGTAAGTAAAGCACATTTTTGGAGAGTAGATACAGATGGAGATTTACTAACCCCGTGCTGTGCCTGTCCTGCGAGTGTTTGATGGGGACAGGGTGGAGGGAGCTTTACTCTGTATCTAACCCCGTGCTGTACCTGTCCTGGGAGTGTTTGATGGGGACGGTGTAGAGGGAGCTTTACTCTGTATCTAACCCCATGCTGTACCTGTCCTGGGAGTGTTTGAAGGGACAGTGTAGAGGGAGCTTTACTCTGTATCTAACCCCATGCTGTACCTGTCCTGGGAGTGTTTGATGGGGTCTGTGTAGAGGGAGCTTTACTCTGTATCTAACCCGTTCTGTCCCTGCCCTGGGAGTGTTTGATGGGGACAATGCAGAGGGATGTTTACTCTGGATCTAACCCTGTGCTGTACCTGACCTGGGAGTGTTTGTTGGGGACAGTGTAGAGGGAGCTTTACTCTGGATCTAACCCCTGATGTGTTTGTAAGTCGGTGCCTCTTGACTCTCCAGAGCTAATAGAGACTCAGTTTCTATATTCTAACCACCAAATATAAACGTCCATAATTTGTCTCTGATTGAGCAATCTCACTGGGAGGCCTCAGCCTGATGTTGCTGGGTGTGGGAAATGCTGAATGTTGAGTTAATACAGCAAAAGGCTGCTCGACTCAGTAAGTAAAGCACATTTTTGGAGAGTAGATACAGATGGAGATTTACTAACCCCGTGCTGTGCCTGTCCTGCGAGTGTTCGATGGGGACAGTGTATAGGGAGATTAACTCTGTATCTAACCCTGTGCTGTACCTGCCCTGGGAGTGATCGATGGGAACGGTGTAGAGGGAGCTTTACTCTGTATCTTACCCTGTGCTATACCTGTCCTGGGAGTGTTCGATGGGGACAGTGTAGAGGGAGCTTTAATCTGTATCTAACCCCGTGCTGTACCTGCCCTGAGAGTGTTTGATGGGGACAGTGTAGAGGGAGATTAACTCTGTATCTAACCCCGTGCTCTACCTGTCCTAGGAGTGCTCGATGGGAAAAGTGTAGAGGGAGATTTACTCTTTATCTAACCCGTGCTGTACCTGTTCTGGGGACGTTTGATGGGGACAGTGTATAGGGAGATTAACTCTGTATCTAACCCTGTGCTGTACCTGTCCTGGGAGTGTTTGATGGGGACGGTGTAGAGGGAGCTTTACTCTGTATCTAACCCCGTGCTGTACCTGTTCTGGGGATGTTTGATGGGCACAGTGTATAGGGAGATTAACTCTGTATCTAACCCTGTGCTGTACCTGTCCTGGGAGTTTTTGATGGGGACAGTGTAGATGGAGCTTTACTCTGTATCTAACCCGTCCTGTAACTGTCCTGGGGATGTTTGATGGGCACAGTGTATAGGGAGCTTTACTCTGTATCGAACCCGTGCTGTACCTGTCCTGGGAGTGTTTGATGGAACAGTGTAGAGGGAGCTTTATTCTGTATCTAACAAGTGCAGTAACTGTCCTAGGAGTGTTTGATGGGCACAGTGTAGAGGGAGCTTTACTCTGTATCTAACCCTGTGCTGTACCTGTCCTGGGAGTGTTTGATGGGACAGTGTAGAGGGAGCTTTATTCTGGATCTAACCCCGTGCTGTACCTGCCCTGGGAGTGTTTGATGGGGACAGTATAAAGGGAGCTTTACTCTGGATCTAACCCGTGTTGTCCCTGCCCTGGGAGTGTTTGATGGGGACGGTGCAGAGGGAGGTTTACTCTGGATCTAACCCCTGATGTGTTTGTAAGTCGGTGCCTCTTGACTCTCCGGAGCTAATAGAGACTCAGTTTCTATATTCTAAGCACCAAAAACATAAATGTCCATAATTTGTCTCTGATTGAGCAATCTCACTGGGAGGCCTCAGCCTGATGTTGCTGAGTCTGGGAAATGCTGAATGTTGAGTTAATACAGCAAAAGGCTGCTCGACTCAGTAAGTAAAGCACATTTTTGGAGAGTAGATACAGATGGAGATTTACTAACCCCGTGCTGTGCCTGTCCTGCGAGTGTTCGATGGGGACAGTTTAGAGGGATATTACCTTTGCATCTAACCCTGTTCTGTACCTGTCCTGGGAGTGTTCGATGGGAACAGTGTAGAGGGAGCTTTACTCTGTATCTAACACCGTGCTGTACCTGCCCTGAGAGTGTTTGATGGGGACAGTGTAGAGGGAGCTTTACTCTGTATCTAACCCCATGCTGTACTTGTCCTGGGAGTGTTTGATGGGACAGTGTAGAGGGAGATTTACTCTGTATCCAACCTGTCCCGGGAGTGTTCAATGGGGACAGTTTAGAGGGAGATTAACTCTGTATCTAACCCCGTGCTTTGCCTGTCCTGGGAGTGTTCGATGGGGACGGTTTAGAGGGAGATTAACTCTGTATCTAACCCTGTGCTATACCTGTCCTGGGAGTGTTCGAAGGGGACAGTGTAGAGGGAGCTTTACTCTGTATCTAACCACGTGCTGTACCTGCCCTGGGAATGTTTGATGGGGACAGTGTAGAGGGAGCTTTACTCCGGATCTAACCCCGTGCTGTACCTGTCCTGGGAGTGTTTGATGGGACAGTGTAGAGGGAGATTTACTCTGTATCCAACCTGTGCTGTACCTGTTCTGGGAGTGTTCGATGGGAACAGTGTAGAGGGAGCTTTACTCTGTATCTAATCCCGTGCTGTCCCTGTCCTGGGAGTGTTCGATGGGGACAGTGTAGAGAGATCTTTACTCTGTATCTAACCCCATGCTGTACCTGCCCTGGGAGTGTTTGATGGGACAGTGTAGAGGGAGCTTTACTCTGTATCTAACCCGTTCTGTCCCTGCCTTGGGAGTGTTTGATGGGGACAGTGCAGAGGGAGGTTTACTCTGTATCTAACCCGTTCTGTCCCTGTCCTGGGAGTGTTTGATAGGGACAGTGTAGAGGGAGCTTTACTCTGGATCTAACCCCTGATGTGTTTGTAAGTCGGTGCCTCTTGACTCTCCAGAGCTAATAGAGACTCAGTTTCTATATTCTATCCACCAAATATAAATGTCCATAATTTGTCTCTGATTGAGCAATCTCACTGGGAGGCCTCAGCCTGATGTTGCTGGGTGTGGGAAATGCTGAATGTTGAGTTAATACAGCAAAAGGCTGCTCGACTCAGTAAGTAAAGCACATTTTTGGAGAGTAGATACAGATGGAGATTTACTAACCCCGTGCTGTGCCTGTCCTGGGAGTGTTCGATGGGGACGGTTTAGAGGGAGATTAACTCTGTATCTAACCCTGTGCTGTACCTGTCCTGGGAGTGTTCGATGCGAACAGTGTAGAGGGAGCTTTACTCTGTATCTAACCCCGTGCTGTCCCTGTCCTGGGAGTGTTTAATGGGGACAGTGTAAAGGGAGCTTTACTCTGTACCTTACCCTGTGCTATACCTGTCCTGGGAGTGTTCGATGGGGACAGTGTAGAGGGAGCTTTACTCTGTATCTAACCCCGTGCTGTACCTGCCCTGAGAGTGTTCGATGGGAACAGTGTAGAGGGAGATTAACTCTGTATCTAACCCCGTGCTGTCCCTGTCCTGGGAGTGTTTAATGGGGACAGTGTAGAGGGAGCTTTACTCTGTATCTTACCCTGTGCTATACCTGTCCTGGGACTATGCGAAGGGGACAGTGTAGAGGGAGCTTTACTCTGTATCTAACCCTGTGCTGTACCTGTCCTGGGAGTGTTTGATGGGATAGTGTAGAGGGAGATTTACTCTGTATCCAACCCGTGCTGTACCTGTCCTGAGAGTGTTCGATGGGACAGTTTAGAGGGAGATTTACTCTGTATCTAATCCCGTGCTGTACCTGTCCTAGGAGTGTTCGATGGGAACAGTGTAGAGGGAGCTTTACTGTGTGTCTAACCCCGTGCTGTACCTGCCCTGGGAGTGTTTGATGGGGACAGTGTAGAGGGAGCTTTACTCTGTATCTAACTTGTGCTATACCTGTCCTGGGAGTATTTGATGGGGCAGTTTGTGGTTAACGGTGCCACATGCTTCAACTTGCATGTCAGTGGATACATCTCTCCATAGATTATAACTGTTATATATCCCTCTCTTTCTCCTTCATGCAGGGTTCTGACCGAGTTGGTCTCCAAGATGAGAGACATGGAGATGGACAAGACGGAGCTTGGTTGCCTTCGAGCGATTATTCTCTTCAATCCCGGTACGTGGATCCCTCAAAGCCAAGCCCAGCTCGGGTAGTCAATGTTAGTGAATGAGCACAGACAGTGATCTCTACCTGACGGTGTGAGGTAGGATTAGGTCAGAGAGCCAGGCAGAGCAGGGCAGCAAGTCTGAGGCCTGTCTGCCTCATTAAACAGCACTTCACTGCTCAGTGCAGGTCAAGACTGTGGAAACAAACCTGGTTATGAGCAGGTCAGAGTGAGTCAGCCCATCCTGGGGGTGAGTCGGCCCGTCCTGAGGTGGGGGGGTGAGCTGGCCCGTCCTGAAGTGGGGGGCGGGGGTGAGTCGGCCCGTCCTGAGGGTGGGGGGGTGAGTCGGCCCGTCATGAGGGAGGGGGTGTGAGTCGGCCCGTTCCTGAGGGTGGGGGGGTGAGTTGCCCGTCCTGAGGGTGGGGGGGTGAGTTGCCCGTCCTGAGGGTGGGGGGGTGAGTTGCCCGTCCTGAGGGTGGGGGGGTGAGTTGGCCCGTCCTGAGGGTGGGGGGGTGAGCCGGCCCGTCCTGAGGGTGGGGGGTGAGTTGCCCGTCCTGAGGGTGGGGGGGTGAGTCGGCCCGTCCTGAGGGTGGGGGTGTGAGTCGGCCCGTTCCTGAGGGGGCGGGGGGTGAGTCGGCCCGTCCCGAGGGTGGGGTGGTGAGTCGGCCCGTCCCGAGGGAGGGGGGGGTGAGCCGGCCTGTCCCAAGGGGGTGGGGTGGTGAGTTGGCCCGTCCTGAGGGTTGGGGGGGGGTGAGCCGTCCCGTCCTGAGGGTGGGGGGGGGTGAGCCGGCCCGTCCCGAGGGTCAGGGGGGTGAGTCGGCCCGTCCCGAGGGTGGGGTGGTGAGTCGGCCCGTCCCGAGGGAGGGGGGGGTGAGCCGGCCCGTCCCGAGGGTCAGGGGGGTGAGTCGGCCCGTCCCGAGGGTGGGGTGGTGAGTCGGCCCGTCCCGAGGGAGGGGGGGGGTGAGCCGTCCCGTCCTGAGGAGGCGGGGGGGTGGGGGGGGTGAGCTGGCCTGTCTCGCCGGTGGGGGGGGGGGTGTGAGCCGGCCCGTCCCGAGGTGGGGGGCGGGGTGAGCCGGCTCATCCTTGGTGTGTTTCTCACTGTCAGCCTCGTTGTTGTGTGAGCTCCTTGAATTGATTTGTAACGGTGAGTGTTCGGAAGGCTAAGTTTCAGAGGTGCTACATCCGATACTCAGTATCTGAAGGGACTTGCTGTCAAAGCTTTCCGTCTTGCATTCACCAGGACAAATGCAAGAATATCAAATCTCAAAGAGAGCAACAATTTATACCGCATCAGAAAAGGGTGCTGATTGGCTGGCAGGTCAGCTCTGATTGGTGAAGACATTACCATGGAGAATGCACCAGGGAACTATTGTCCTCCATGCATTTTGCCTGCACAGGTTCCTTTTGCCTGCAGAGGACAGGTCCCTGTGTATAAATATACATAAAATATAAATATATTTTCTTTATTCTTTCATGGGATGTGGGCATCACTGCCAAGGCCAGTATTTGTTGCCCAATTCTAATTGCCCTTGAACTGAGTATCTCGCTGGGACATTTCAGAGGGCTGTTCAAAATCAACCACATTGCTGTGGTTGACCAGACCAGACCAGGTAAGGACGGCCAGATCAGGTAAGGACGGCAGATTTCCTTCCCTAAAGGGGCATTAGTGGACCAGATGGGTCTTTAACAACGATCGGCGAGAGTTTCATGGTCACCATTAACTTTACATTCCAGATTTATTAACTGAATTTAAATTCCACCAGCTGCCGTAGGGCATAGTCAGACAATGTTTGACACCGAGGCAGATGGGGCATTAGGACTGGACCGAGGGAGGGTCTGCAGGGAGGGTTAGAGAGGCGGAGAGGTTTAGAGAGGGAATTCCAGGGCCCAGGCAACTGAAAGCACGAACATCATTCAGTGAGCCAGCTACACTGGGCATACATGAGAGGCCAGAACTGGAAGAGCACAGCTGTCGCAGAGGGCTGTGCAGCTGGAGGAGGTGACAGAGATGGGGAGGGGAGAGGCCACGGAGGGATTGGAAACAGACAAGCAGGTGGATACAGATTGGTTTGAAAGGGAACTGGATAATGACTTGAAGGAGTAAATATCACACAGATATGTGGGAGGAGCGGGTGAGTGGGGCAAATTGTGTTGCCCTTTGAAGGAGTTGGCACAGTCATGGGCCAGATGTCCCACATGTATTATTCTATAAAAATGAGAATTTAAAATCGAGACATTGTTTGACAGAGACCCAGTGTAGGTCAGTGAGCACAGGCATGGTTAGAGGGTGGGAGTGGCTGCAAAGTAGCTCTGTTACCGGGCCAGTAATCCAGAGGCCTAGGTTAATGCTCTGGAGATGGAGGTTCAAATCCCAACCCCACAACAGGGGGAGTTTAAATGTGATTATTTAAATAAATCTGGTCTCGGCGAGTCTCACGGAGAATAAATTGCGAAAACCCATCTGGTTCACTAATCTCCCTTTAGGGAAGGAAATCTGCCGTCCTTACCTGGTCTGGCCTACATGGGACTCCAGACCCACAGCAATGTGGTTGACTCTTAGCTGCCCTCTGAAATGGCCGAGCGAGACACTCGGTTTTCAAAAGGCAGTTCACCACTACCTTATAGAGGGCAATTTGGAATCGCCAATAAATGCTGACTTTGCCAGTGAGGCCCATATCCTGTAAAGGAATAAAACACGCACACACCGACACAAACAGTCACATGCACACGCGTGTCCCATACGCATGCCCCACACACACACACACAAGCACAGACGCGTGCAGCGGGAGGCGCATAGACCCTACGCACCTGCGTGCGCACACATCCCCCGCACACGCCAACACCCCACGCACATGCAAAAGCACACACGCGCGCACACATTGTGTGCGACACTGGAACCAGTTACGATCCCGTTGGAAATAGAGGTGGAACAGAAGAACATATGAAATAGGAGCAGGAGCACACCACTCAGCCCCTCGAGCCTGTTCAGCCATTCTGTAAGATCATGGCTGAACTGATTGTGGCCTCAACTCTACTTTCCTGCCTGTCTCCAATGACTCTTGACTCCCTTGCAAATCAAGAACCTGTCTAACTCATCCCTGAATATATTCAGCGACCCGGCCTTCACTGCTTGCTGGGGAACGGAATTCCAAAGATTAATGACCTTCTGAGAGAAAAAAAATTCCTCCACTTCTCCTTAAATGAGACACAACTTATTTTGACACGTGTTGTTCCCAGCTCCAGATTCCCCCAACAGGAAACATTCTCTCAGTGTTTACCCTGTCAAGCCCCCTCTGAAGGGACTTGGAGCCTGTGCAGGGCTCAAAAGGGGATAAAGTGGTAGTAAGGTTGTGGACCCATGCCTAATCAAACCTACTTGTGTCCTGCAGATGCGAAGGGGCTGTCGAACCCAGCAGAGGTGGAAATTCTCCGAGAGAAGGTTTACGCCTCGCTCGAATCTTACTGCAAACAGAAATACCCGGACCAGCTAGGCAGGTGAATGAGATTGCATTCTGAGTCACACGCTGAGCAGCTCCATCATGGCAGTGTCTGGGGTGGACAGTGGGTTCGGACAGCTGTCTCCCCCTTGGCGCAGTGTCTGGGGTGGACAGTGTGTTTAGACAGCTCTCTCCCCTTGGGGCAGGGTGTGGTGTGGACAGTGTGCTCGGACAGCTCTTTCTCCTCGGGGCAGGAGGTGGAGTGGACAGTGTGCTCGGACAACTCTCTCCCCTTGGGACAGGGTCTGGGTGGACAGTGTGCTTGGACTGTTCCCTCCCACTCGGGCAGGGTGTGGAGTCGACACTATGCTCGGACAGCTCTCTCCCCCCAGGTCAGGGTGTGGGGTGGACAGTGTGCTTGAAAAGTTCTCTCCCCTCGGGGCAGGGTGTGGAGTGGACAGTGTGCTCGGACAGTTCTCGCCACTCGGGGCAGGGTGTGGGGTGGACAGTGTGTTTGGACAGTTCCCTTCCCCTCGGGCAGGGTGTGGGGTGGACAGTGTGTTCGGACAGTTCTCTCCCTCGGGTCAGTGTGTGGGGTGGACATTGTGCTCGGACAGCTCCCTCCCCTCAGAGCAGGGTGTGGGGTGGACAGTGTGTTCGGACACTTCTCTTCCCTTGGGGCAGTGTCTGGGGTGGACAGTGGGTTCAGACAGCTCTCTCCCCTTGGAGCAGTGTCTGGGGTGGACAGTGTGTTCGGACAGCTCTTGCCCCTCGGGCAGGTGTGGAGTGGTCAGTTTGCTCGGACAGCTCTCTCCCCCTTGGGCAGGGTGTGGTGTGGACAGTGTGTTTGGACAGTTCCCTCCCCTTCGGGCAGTGTGGGGGTGGACAGTGTGTTTGACAGTCTCTCCCCTCGGGGCAGGGTGTGGAGTGGACAGTGTGTTTGGGACAGTTCTCTCCCCTCGGGGCAGGGTGTGGAGTGGACAGTGTGCTCGGACACTTTTCTTCCCTGGGGCAGTGTCTGGGGTGGACAGTGGGTTCAGACAGCTCCCTCCCCCTCGGGGCAGGGTGTGGGGTGGACAGTGTGTTTGGACAGTTCTCTCCCCCTCAGGGCAGGGTGTGGAGTGGACAGTGTGTTCGGACAGCACTCTCCCCCCGGGGAAGGGTGTGGGTGGACAGTGTGCTCGGACACTTCTCTTCACTTGGGGCAGTGTCTGGGCTGGACAGTGTGTTCGGACAGTTCTCTCCCATCGGGGCAGTGTCTGGGGTGGACAGTGAGCTCGGACAGTTCTCTCCCATCGGGGCCGTGTCTGGGGTGGACAGTGTGCTCGGACAGCTCCCTCCCCTCGGGGCAGGGTGTGGAGTGGACAGTGTGTTCGGACACTTCTCTTCCCTTGGGGCAGTGTCTGGGGTGGACAGTGGGTTCAGACAGCTCTCTCCCCTTGGAGCAGTGTCTGGGGTGGACAGTGTGTTCGGACAGCTCTTGCCCCTCGGGGCAGGGTGTGGAGTGGTCAGTTGCTCGGACAGCTCTCTCCCCCTTGGGGCAGGGTGTGGTGTGGACAGTGTGTTTGGACAGTTCCCTCCCCTTCGGGGCAGTGTGTGGGGTGGACAGTGTGTTTGGACAGTTCTCTCCCCTCGGGGCAGGGTGTGGAGTGGACAGTGTGTTTGGACAGTTCTCTCCCCTCGGGGCAGGGTGTGGAGTGGACAGTGTGCTCGGACACTTTTCTTCCCTTGGGGCAGTGTCTGGGGTGGACAGTGGGTTCAGACAGCTCTCTCCCCCTCGGGGCAGGGTGTGGGGTGGACAGTGTGTTTGGACAGTTCTCTCCCCCTCAGGGCAGGGTGTGGAGTGGACAGTGTGTTCGGACAGCACTCTCCCCCCGGGGAAGGGTGTGGGGTGGACAGTGTGCTCGGACACTTCTCTTCACTTGGGGCAGTGTCTGGGCTGGACAGTGTGTTCGGACAGTTCTCTCCCATCGGGGCAGTGTCTGGGGTGGACAGTGAGCTCGGACAGTTCTCTCCCATCGGGGCCGTGTCTGGGGTGGACAGTGTGCTCGGACAGCTCCCTCCCCTCGGGGCAGGGTGTGGAGTGGACAGTGTCTCGGACAGCTCTCTCCCCCTGGGGCAGGGTGTGGTGTGGACAGTGTGCTCGGACAATTCTCTCTCCTCGGGACAGGGTCTGGGGTGGACAGTGTGCTTGGACAGTTCCCTCCCCCTCGGGGCAGGGTGTGGAGTCGACACTATGCTTGGACAGCTCTGTACCCCGGGGGCAGGGTGTGGGGTGGACAGTGTGCTCGGACAGTTATTTCTGAGTCGTGCTTGGCTCTTGGTTGGATTACCCACCCAATCGTTAGCTGTACCTTAAGCCTGTCCCCCCACAGCCTCGGCTGGTATGCTTAGCTCTGCCGGGCTTCGCTGTGGGATCTGGGGCTGACTGAGACATTAGGTGTGGAGGAAGGTGATGTCCAGGTCAGGATTGTGGGAGGGGTGATTAAGGCATGAGTGGGAGGGTAGGGAATATTGAGGGGGAATGGGTGGGATTATTAAAGGGCATGGGTTATTGTGATGGAGGGAGAGGGATTATTGAGGGGGTGGGAAGTGTTTATTAATGGGGCGTTATTAAAGGGTGGAGATGTGTTCTTGGGGAGAGAAATGCAGGGGTGGGGTTTTTTGGGGAGGGGATATGGGGAGGAGAGATTATTGAGGGGGAGGGCAGGGATTTTTGAGAAGAAAGGGGTTATTAAAGGCGAGTTGGGAGGGATTATGGGGGAGGGATTCAGGACAGGGCACTTATGGAGGAGGGATTTATTTGGGATTATTGAGGTTGTTACTGAGTGAAGTGGGACAAGGTTCATGAGATTTGGAAGGGTTTATGGGGAGAGCGATTGGGGCTGGAGGGGTATTGAGGGGAGGATGGTTTACTGAGGGGGTAAATTGGGGGATTCATGGGCAAGTTAATGGGGTTATAAAGGGGAATAGTGGTTATTGGGTGCAGATGGGGCATTAATGGGGGTTATAGGGGGACTGGGCTTATTGGGGGGTAATGTGGGCGGGTGGGGGGGGTTATAGCTGGGATGAAGGGGTTATTATGAGTATTGTGGAATGGCGGAGGGCCTGAAACAGCGGAGCGTTTTCTGGTACAGAATGTGGGAGGTGAATGTGCCTGACCTGTCCTGAGTGCTGACCTTGACTCCTTGCTTGTCCCCTTCGTGCCTCCCTCCCCCCCTCCCCTCCGCCAGGTTTGCGAAGCTCCTTCTCCGCCTGCCTGCCCTGCGCTCCATCGGACTCAAGTGCCTGGAGCATCTCTTCTTCTTCAAGCTGATTGGAGACACTCCCATCGACACCTTCCTCATGGAAATGCTGGAGGCGCCACACCAGATGTCCTGAGGGTGGGGGCGGTGAGGGGTGGTGGGGGTGGGCGGGGGAGTGGGGGAGGGTGGGGGGAGGCGCTTCTCAATGGATCCAGAACGGAACAAAACAGCATTGCCCCTCCCGCCACGAGGGGGTCCGGGAGGAAAGCAGCTGGGCGGATGCCTGGCCTCCGAGATGCGTCGTTACAAGCCTTGCGGCCGCTTGGCCACGGCATTGACTCTCGTCAAGTCCGCCATCGTGAAGATACGGCAGTGCCCTGACCTGGTGAACTCAGCAAGCGCATCGTCGGGCAGAGTGATGGTGGAGACGCTCCCGTTGGAGAGAGGGGAAAGGGAGCCCTGCAGCCCAAGGGCCGAGCTGACCCATCGCCAGCCCAGGCTCTGGTGAGGTGCTCCCCTGGCCGCCACCTGTACCCATCTCGCTGCTTTGGCTAACCCCGCACTCCTCTCTGCCTCTCTCTCCCTCTCCCCTTCACTCAGCCCGCCTGGTGGCTCGCTCGCTGTCCTCCGAGGATTTCCAGCGGCCAGGGGAGGGGCTTGCCGCTCTTCAGATCGGTGGGTGCAACCTCGTCCTTTTTTATTTATTTAAACTGAGCCGTGCTTGGCTCGCACAGACTGTGGGACATTGTGTGGTTGAGGGAGGGTGGGGGGTGGTGGGAGGCCTGGTGGCACGGTGCTGATTGATGAATAAGGAGCCGCCTGTATGTGTTAGCGGTAAGCGCTGATAGTACTTAGAACCTGCAGCTCTCTGCACAAGCTAGCGCCTGGCAGCTGGCCTTATACCCAGAGCAATAGGCAGACACCCTCTGTGGGTGTGAGGGGCCGAGGGGAGCGGGTCTGATTAAGCTCCAGCCATGATGCTCCGTGGCCCATGGATGGTCATCATTTTAAGTATTGGGAGCGAGTGGGAGAAAGTCAAGATATCAGTAAAAGTCATGCTTCAGACGCACCTGAGGTGTATTGGCGGGTTAAAATATAGACTTTCACTCTGTATATAACCCTGTGCTGTACCTGTCCTGGGAGTGTTTGATGGGGACAATGTAGAGGGAACTTGACTCTGTATCTAACTGTGCTGTACCTGTCCTGGGAGTGTTTGATGGGGACAGTGTAGAGGAAGCTTTACTCTGTATCTAACCCTGTGCTGTACCTGTCCTGGGAGTGTTTGATGGGGACAGTGTAGAGGGAGCTTTACTCTGTATCTAACCCGTGCTGTACCTGCTCTGGGAGTGTTTGATGGGACAGTGTAGAGGGAGCTTTACTCTGTATCTAACCCTGTGCTGTACCTGCCCTGGGAGTGTTTGATGGGGACAGTGTAGAGGGAGCTTTACTCTGTATCTAACCCATGCTGTACCTGTCCTGGGAGTGTTTGATGGGACTGTGTAGAGGAAGCTTTACTCTGTATCTTACCCGTGCTGTACCTGCCCTGGGAGTGTTTGATGGGACAGTGTAGAGGGTGCATTACTCTGTATCTAACGCGTGCTGTACCTGCCCTGGGAGTGTTTGATGGGGAGAGTATAGAGGTAGCTTTACTCTGTATCTAACCCCGTGCTGTACCTGCCCTGGGAGTGTTTGATAGGGACAGTGTCGAGGGAGCTTTACTCTGTATTTAACCCCGTACTGTATCAGCCCTGGGAGTGTTTGATGGGACAGTGTAGAGGGAGCTTTACTCTGTAATTAACCCCGTACTGTTTCAGCCCTGGGAGTGTTTGATGAGGACAGTATAGAGGTAGCTTTACTCTGTATCTAACCCCGTGCTGTACCTGCCCTGGGAGAGTTTGATAGGGACAGTGTCGAGGGAGCTTTACTCTGTATTTAACCCCGTACTGTATCAGCCCTGGGAGTGTTTGATGGGACAGTGTAGAGGGAGCTTTACTCTGTATGTAACCTCGTGCTGTACCTGTCCTGGGAGTGTTTAATGGGACAGTGCAGAGGGAGCTTTACTCTGTATCTAACCCTGTGCTGTACCTGTCCTGGGAGTGTTTGATGGGACCGTGTAGAGGGAGTTTTACTCTGTCTCTAACCCCGTGCTGTATCTGCCCTGGGAGTGTTTGATGGGGACAGCGTAGAGGGAGCTTTGCTCTGTATTTAACCTGTGCTGTACCTGTCATGGGAGTGTTTGATGGGGACAGTGTAGAGGGAGCTTTACTCTGTATCTAACCCTTTGCTGTACCTGTCCTGGGAGTGTTTGATAGGGACAGTGTAGAGGGAGCTTTACACTGTATCTAATCCTGTGCTGTACCTGTCCTGGGAGTGTTTGATAGGGACAGTGTAGAGGGAGCTTTACTCTGTATCTAACCCCGTGCTGTACCTGTCCTGGGAGTGTTTGAAGGGACAGTGTAGAGGGAGCTTTACTCTGTATCTAACCCTGTGCTGTACGTGTCCTGGGAGTGTTTGATGGAGACAGTGTAGAGGGAGCTTTACTCTGTATCTAACCCTGTGCTGTAACTACCCCCATTGTTGCTGCTTGAAATGAGTCAGATTCTTTCCCTCAACACTGACACCCCACATTCGGCATAGTTTATCAAAGTGGCTTTAATCCAGTGGGTCACTGGACAAGTCCCGCAGCCTCACATACTCAAGCCAGTGACTGAAAACAAAACCCCTAGTTGGGTAAATTAGGGAGAAATGGGCTGACTTTTCCTTTAAAGCTACACTCCTTCAAGCTGTTACATCAGCTGCTCTTTACATATTTGCAGGTAGCTTTGATTTGCTGCAGCTCAGAGTATATTTAAAGCATGTTTTACAAAATAATCACATTGTAATGTTTTAAGATTTGTATTTTGCTATCAAACCCATTAAAAAGAAAACCATTGCACCTCGACCAGTTTACCCGTGTGCTGCAAATGTTCATTAGTAGCTTAAAAGCGAGCCTGATTGTTTGCTCCTTTCTGCATCTGTTACTCATTCTCAGGGTGAGGGGTTTACTGTAAAAACTAGGATTTATTAGCAGATTGGGAGAAAACGTTTAAAGTGATGAATGTGGCGCCAATCAAGCGGGCTGCTTTGTCTTGACGGTGTCGAGCTTCTTGAGTGTTGTGGGAAGCTGCACTCATCCAGGCAAGTGGAGAGTATTCCATCACACTCCTGACCTGTGCCTTGTAGATGGTGGACAGGCTCTACATAGAATTCCCAGCCCCTGACCTGCTCTTGTAGCTACAGTATATATATGGCTGGTCCACTTCAGTTTATGGTCAATGGTAACCCCCACCCAGGATGTTGATAGGGGGCGTATTCAACGATGAACATAGGAACAGGAGTAGGCCATTCGGCCCCTCAAACCTGCTCCGCCATTCAACCAGATCATGATTGATCATCTATCTCAAAATGCCATTTTCCCACACTATCCCCGTATCCCATGATGTTTTTAACATTTAGAAATCTATCCATTTCTGTCTTGAACATCCTCAATGACTGAGCCTCCACAGCTCCCTGGGGTAGAGAATTCCGAAGATTCATCACCCTTCGAGTGAAGAAATTCCTCCTCATCTCAGTCCTAAATGACCTGCCCCTTATTCTGAGACTGTGTCCCCTGGTTCTCAACACCCTCCCCCAGCCAGGGGGAAACATCCTTCCTGCATCTACCCTGACCAGCCCTGTAAGAATTTTGTATGTTTAAATGAGATCACCTCTCATTCTCCTAAACCCCAGAGAATAAAAGCCCAGTCTATTCAATCGTTCCTCATACGACAGTCTCTCCATCCCAGGAATTGGTTTGGTGAATCTAGGTTGCACTCCCTCTATGGCAAGTATATCTTTCCTTCGGTAAGGAGACCAAAACTGCACACAGCACTCCAGGTGCGGTCTCACCAAGGCTCTATATAATCGCAGTTAGACATCTTTAATTCTATACTCAAAACCTCTTGTGATAAAGGACATTTGCTTTCTTAATTGCTTGCTGTGCCTGCATGTTAGTTTTCAGTGACCCATGAACAAGGGCACCCAAAGTCCTTTTGAAGTTCAACACTTTCCCAGCCTCTCACCATTTGAGAAATACTTTATATTTCTGTTTTTCCTACCAAAGTGGTAACCTCACATTTCTGCACATTGTATTCCATCTGCCAAGTTTTTGCCCCCTTGCTTAGCCTCTCCAAACCCCCTTGAAGCAACTTTGCACCCTGCTCAAACCTCACACTCCCACCTAGTTTTGTGTCATCTGCCAACCTGGAAAATATTGCATTTAATTCCCACATCCAAATCATTGATGTAGATTGTGAATGATCCTTGCGGCACCCCCACTAATCACAGCCTGCTAGCCTGAAAATGACCCAATTATTCCTACTCTCTGTTTTCTGTCCACTAACCAGTTCTCAATCTGTGCCAGTATGTATTCCCCCCAACCCCATGTGCTCCAATTTTGTTTACTAACCTCTTGTGTGGGACCTTACCAAAAGCTTTCTGAAAATCTAAATGCACCACATCCACAGGTTCCCCCTTATCTATCCTGCTAGTTACACCCCCCAAAAACTCCACAACAGCCTTGTTAAACATGATTTGCCTTTCACGTTGACTCTGCCCAGTCCCGAGCATTATTTTCTAAGTGCCCCGTTATCAGGTCCTTCACAATAGATTATAGCATTTTCCGCACTCCTGATGTCAGACTAACAGGCCTGTCCGTCCCCCTTGTTTTCTCTCTCCCTTCTTTCTTAAATGTGCTATGTGATGGAGATCTCTGATTTAGCCTCAGGAGTGCTAGAGAGAAAAACACCATTTTGGTTTTACAGCAGACACTTCAAACCCAGACAGGAAAACGTACTTCAGAAAAAAATCGCCTACCTATAGACCCTTGCACAGAAGTGCTTTACTTTTGAAGTGCAGTTACTGTTTTCATGTGGCAGCCAACATGTTCACAGCAAGATCTCGCAGGCAGCATTGTGACGAATAACCTAATAACCTGGATTTTTTATGACGGCTAAGGGATTAAATATCGGCCAGGACACCATAGGAGAACTTCCCTGCTCTTCTTCGAAATGTATAGGCCCAGTCTATTCAATCATTCCTCATACGACAATACCTCCATCCCAGGAATTGGTTTGGTGAATCTTGGTTGTACTCCCTCTATGGCAAGTATATCTTTCCTTCGGTAAGGAGGCCAAAACTGCACACGGCACTCCAGGTGCGGTCTCACCAAGGATCTCCCTCTGCCTCCCACCCTCTCTGCCTCCCACCCTCTCTGCCTCCCGCCCTCTCTGCCTCCCGCCCTCTCTGCCTCCCGCCCTCTCTGCCTCCCGCCCTTTCTGCCTCCCGCCCTCTCTGCCTCCCGCCCTCTCTGCCTCCCGCCCTCTCTGCCTCCCGCCCTCTCTGCCTCCCGCCCTCTCTGCCTCCCGCCCTCTCTGCCTCCCGCCCTCTCTGCCTCCCGTCCTCTCTTTCTCTCCCTCCCTCTCTGCCTCCCGCCCTCTCTTTCTCTCCCTCCCTCTCTGCCTCTCTCCCTCTCTTTCTCTCCCTCCCTCTCTTTCTCTCGGGAGCATTTGAGGGGGATGATGAGGCCTCAGTTGATGCCTCTGCGCCTTTCCCTTAACGCTGAGCCATTCCGGCACAGTAGCAGGCCTGTTCGGCCCATCAAGCCCATGCTGGCTCCCCCGCGGAGCAATCCGGTCAGACCCCCCTGCTCCGCTTGAAGCCCGCTCCCCTGCAGCTCGATTTCCCTCAAGGGTCTGTCCAATATCCTTTTTGAGGTCATTGATCGTCCCCACTTCCTGTTCCGGATCATTAACCCCTTTGCTGAGTTTGAAAGTTCTCCCCCTCCCCGCCCCCGAAACCCTTGTCGGAAACCGACTTCGGAAAGCCCCTGTTGTCCAGCGCTCCCTGGGAATGGGAGGGTGTGCTGGCCAAGCAAACCTGCCGGTCAACTGAGATGAACTAAGGCGAGTTCCGCATCTTCATCCAACGAGAAGGCCATAGGATGGTCATGCTGCTGTTGAGGTCTCACGAGAGGTGCCTCTTACCCCTCTCTGTCTCCGTCTCTCTCTCTTCCCCCCTCTCTGACTCTCTCTCTCTCTCTACCCCGCCCTGTGCCTGTGTCTCTGTCTGTCTCTTTCTCTCTCCCCCGCCCCATGTGTTTCTGTCTCTGTCTCTCCCCCTCCCCTCTCTCTCTCTTCTCTCCCCCTCTCTCTGTTTGTCTCTCTCTCTCCCCTCTCTCTCTGCCTCTCTCTACCCACCTCTGTCTTTGTCTTTCTCTCTCTTGCTGTGTCTCTCTCTGTCTCTACCCCCCATCTGTCCCTCTCCCCCCCCTTTGTGTCTCTGTCTGTCTCTCCCTCTTCCTCTCCCCTCTCTCTGTCCCTGTCTCTCTTCCCCCCCATCTCCCCCCCTCTCTGTCTGTCTCTCTGTCCCCCCTCTCTCTCCCTCTCTGTGTCTCTGTCTCTCTATCTCCCCACCTGTCTTTCCTCCTTTCTCTCTGTCTCTCTCTTCCCCTCTCTCCCTCTTTCTCTCCCTCTGTGATTCTGTCTGTCTCTCCCTCCCTCACTGCCTCTCCCTCCCTCTCTCCCTCTCCCTCTCTCTCTCTGCCTCCCTCCCTCTCTGCCTCCCTCCCTTTCTCTCCCTCCCTCCCTTTCTCTCCCTCCCTCCCTTTCTCTCCCTCCCTCCCTTTCTCTCCCTCCCTCCCTTTCTCTCCCTCCCTCCCTTTCTCTCCCTCCCTCTCTTTCTCTCCCTCCCTCTCTTTCTCACCCCCTTCTCGTTCTCTCCCTCCCTCTCTTTCTCTCCCTCCCTCTCTTTCTCTCCCTCCTTCTCTTTCTCTCCCTCCTCTTTCTCTCCCTCCCTCTCTTTCCCTCCCTCTCTTTCTCTCCCTCCCTCTCTTTCCCTCCCTCCCTCTCTCCCTCCTCTTCCTCCTCTTTCTCTCCCTCCCTCTTTCTCTCCCTCCCTCTTTCTCTCCCTCTCTCCCTCTTTCTCTCCTTCCCTCTCTTTCCCTCCTTCTTTCTCTCCCTCCCTCTTTCTCTTCCTCCCTCTCTTTCCCTCTCTCCCTCCCTCTCTTTCCCTCCCTCCCTCCCTCTCTTTCTCTCCTTCCCTCTCTCTCCCTCCCTCTTTCTCTCCCTCCCACTCTCCCTCCCTCTCTTTCTCTCCCTCTCTCTTTCTCTCCCTCTCTCTTTCTCTCCCTCCCTCTTTCTCTCCCTCCCTCTTTCTCTCCCTCCCTCTTTCTCTCCCTCCCTCTTTCTCTCCCTCCCTCTTTCTCTCCCTCCCTCTTTCTCTCCCTCCCTCTCTCTCCCTCCCTCTCTTTCTCTCCCTCTCTCTTTTTCTGTCTTTCTCTCTCTCTCCCCCTCAGTCTTGTGTCTGTCTCTGACTCTCACCACCCCCCTCCCATCTGTCTCTCTCTCTGTCTCTCACAAAGCTCCTTAAACCTAACCTCAAAGCTGTTGGTGACCTGTCCTAATATTTCCTTATGTGTCTCGATGTCAGATTTACACCCTGTGAAGCACCTTGAGACATTTTAAATGCATTGAAAGGAAGATAAGTTTGCATTTGTACGGCACCTTTCACAAACTCCAGATGTTCCAAAGCCCTTTACAGCCAGTGAAGATCTTTTGAAGTGTATGTAACGTAGAAAAAGTGACAGCCAATTTGAGCAGGTAATGGTTTTTTTTTAAGTGATGTTGGTTGAGGGATAAATCTTTGCCAAGACCCCCTGCTCTGCTTGGAATAGTGCCAAGATTTAGATCTTGGGAATGTTGGCCTTTATTGCAAGGGGGATTGGAGTACAAGAATAAAGAAGCCTTGCTCCAGTTGTACTGGGTTTTGACGAGACCACATCTGGAATACTGCGTGCAGTTTTGGTCTCCATATTTAATCTTTTGGAATCCTCTACCCTGGGGGGTTGTGGAAGCTCCATCGTTGAATACGTTTAAGGCTGGGATAGATGGGGAATTAAAGGATATGGGGAGCGGGCGGGAGAGTGGATGGTTGTATTGAATGGTGGAGCAGGGACAATGGGCTGTGTGGTCCACTCCTGCTCCTATTTCTAATGTTCTCATCTGGCTGAAAGTGCCGCCTCGGTTTAATATCTCACCTGAGAGACGGCACCTCTGACAATGCAGCACTTCATTGGTACTGCACTGGGACTCTATGGAGTGGGATCTGAACCCACAGCCTCCTGATTCAGAGGCATGAGTGCAACCCACTGAGCCACAGCTGGTGCCTGAAGGTGTTGTATACAGGCGAGCGGTTATCGTTGACTCTGTCAGCACCTGTAGTGTTATGTAGTGTACCTACATAACACTACATTTAAAATGTACCTGGAGTGTTGTGTAGCTGCTTTCTGGATAACTGGATGGATAACTGCACCGTGTGTTGCCCAAGTGCGAACACAGTCCACGTTTCACCAGCCCATCTTTCGGTTTTACCGGTCTCCATGCAGCACCTGAGGGGGGAGTCGGGGGTGGGGGGAGTTTAGATGTCTGAAGCGACGGGGTCCACACGGCCAGAAGGGCTGAATCTTTCCAATGCACCAGTCCTCGCTCCGTAGGATATGAGGGAGGCCATTAACCCCCTTTGAGCCTGTCCGGCCATTCGGTGAGATCACGGCTGACCCATGACCTATCTCCACATATCCATCCCTGCCCCATATCCCTTAACACCTGTGGTTAGCGAAACTCTACCGACCTCAGATGTTAGATTAAAATGTGCTCCAGTATCAGTTGCCATTTGCGGGCGGGAGTTCTAAACTCCTGCCACCCATTCACATGTACAAGTAATTCCTAACTTCACTCCTGAAAGATCTGGAGCTTAACACTTCATCCCAGACTTTCCCAACCGGCAGAAAATGTTTTACTCCCTATTTTTGCCTCAACATCCTGCTAACTTCAATCAGATCACCCCTTAACCATCTAACTTACCTATTCCAGGTAACAGCTTGTGCAATCTCTCCTCATAACTTGACCCTTGGACCCATAACTTTACCAGGTTTCACCCTGGTAAAGCTACCACCGCACTCACTCCAAGGCTAGATTACCCTCCCTAAGATGCGGTGACCAGACTGGAGTGCAATGCCTTGGAAGTGGGCTAACCAGGGCTAATACACTAGGGACATGGGTTCAAATCCCACCATCGTGGCTGGTGGAATTTAAATTCAATGAGTTAAAAGAATAAAATCTGGTGGTCATGAAACCATCATCGATTGTCGTTAAAAATCTCATCGGGTTCACTAATGCCCCTTTAGGGAAGGAAATCTGCTGTCCTTACCTGGTCTGGCCTACATGTGACTCCAGAACCACAGCAATGTGGATGACTTTTAACTGTCCCCCCTGAAATGATTTAACAAGCCACTCAGTTCAAGGGCAATTAGGGATGGGCAACAAATGCTGGCCTCGCCAGCGACGCCCACATCCCATGAATGAATAAAGAAAGAACATAGCTGGACTTTAGTGCCCTGGTATTCTAGTCCTGCAGTACACTTTAGAAAGGACAATATGAGCATCAGCAAGTCTGCAGCGCAGAGAACCTCCAAAACAGCATATGAAGTTTAAAGACTGAGGAAGAAGGACTCAGACTGTTTCTCGCTCTGGTCTTGAGAAGAGAGGGAGAATCTCACTGAGAGCATTCTAAGATGGACATAGGCGTGTGTCCAATGCTCGACAGCCCTTGGGAGGCTCTTAACGGGGAGATTCAATAGGCATTACAAACATACAAATTAAGGAGCAGGAGCAGACCACTTGGCCCCTCGAGCCTCCTCCACCGTCCAATAAGATCATGGCTGATCTCATTTTAACCCCCGACTCTACATTCCCGCCTAACCCCCCCCCCACCGATAACCTTTCACCCCTTCGCTTGTCAAGAACCTGTCTACCCCAGCCTTAAAGGTGTGGAAGGACTCTGCCTCAGCCACCTCTTGAGGAAAGCCTCACATCCTCTGACAGAAACCTCTGCCACAAACAGGCGACCCCCCCACCGCCCCCCCACCGAGTTCTAGATTCTCCCACAAGAGGAAACGGCCTTTCCACATCCGCTTTGACAGAGTAAATAAGGAGAAACTGTTCCCAGGGGCTGGAGTGCTGGCAACCCAAGGGCACGGGTTGAAGGAGATCGGCGAGCGAAACAGAGGCGGGGTGGGGGGAAAGTTCTTGCACGCAGCGAGTTGTTGTGATCTGGAACGCGCTGCCTGAAAGGGCGGCGGGAGTGGATTCAATAGTAACTTTTTCAAAATGGCGTTCGATAAAGACTAAAGAAGGATAAGAATAATTGTATGGTTATGGGGAACGAGCAGGAGACGGGACTAACGTCAGAACTTTCAAGGCTATGGGCCGAGTGCTGGTAAATGGGATTAGGCAGGTGGGTCGGGTGTTTCTCCTGTCGGTGCAGACTCGATGGGCTGAAGGGCCTCTTCTGTGCTGTGAGATTCTGAGATTTTGTAATTGAATAGCACTCTCAAAGAGGCATGATGGGCTGAATGGCCTCCGACATGATGATGTCTGAAACTGTTCGGGAGTCAGTCAGAAGGTCTTTACCCCCATATAGAGTGATAAATTATTAGAAGCCATTAAATAAATCGAACGTTTTTACTACTGACTCCGCCTTGACCTTTTCTGGCCCACTCCTCCTCCTTGCCACGTCACTCCAATTACAGTCCGCCCTCACCTAACTCTCCTTTTCTGGCCCACTCCTCCTCCTTGCCACGTCACTCCAATTACAGTCCGCCCTCACCTAACTCTTTCATTTTATTCACAAAACCTAAGCTCGGCAATGCCTGGGCGCGTTCTTGACCTTTTCGAGGTGGTGGGTTTGACAAATTGGCTTCCGCAGCAGCCCTTTAACTGCAAAGGGGGTGGAAGGTCAGGAAGGAATTCATCTTCCCCTGGGGCTGGGCAGCCCAGGGTCCAAGAGTGAAGATGCGAAGAGAGCAGGAGGAAAGGCTTGATCTCTCCTGGGATCAGGCTGCTCGGTGGCTGTCTGTAAATGAGAGAGAGTGGATGGAAGGGTTAACCCCCTCTGCTGGGATCAGGCTGCCCAGAGTGTGTGTGTCTTTAAAAAGGGAGAGGACAGATGAAAGGGTCCTTTGTGAAGGGGTGGGTGGGTGAGCGGGGGAGAGAGAGAGAGAGGTGACGATTTCTTAATATGACACCATTGCTGCAGAAGTGCCCTCTAGAAGTTGCTGCGCTCGCTTGACAATATTTGTAGGTGTTTTGCTATTTTAAGGGTAGGGTTTGCGAGTCTGTGCTGCCAGACAGGCCATGGAAATCAATCAGTGACTGACACCCCCGCGACATCTCATCGACCAGTATGTGTGTGTGTCCGTCTGTGCCTGTGCGTGCGTGTGTGCATGTCCGTCTGTGCCTGTGTGCACGCGTATTTGTGTTTGTGCGTATGTGTGCGTTTGTGTGTCAGTCTGTGTCTGTGTGTGTGTCTCTCTGTTTGTGTTTGTGTGTGTGCCTTTGCCTATGTGTGTACCTGTGCGTGTGCCTGTGTTGTGCGTGCGTGCTCCTGTGCCTCTGTGTGTTTGTGTGCACCCGAGTTTGGGCGTGTGTGTATGTGTGTGTGTGTATGTGTATGCGTGCTCCCTTGCTCCACAATCTCCTCTTTCCTCTCTCTGATCATCACCCAAACTCCAGCCCTGCTGGCTTAAACAGTCCAGTCCGCCTGGATCCCAGGGTTCTTCTCTCTCTGAACAGGGACCGAGGCTGATAGCCTCACGATGCCCACTAGAGTGCAGCACAGCACCAGAAATAAAGGACCAGGGACCGAGCCGAATGCTGCTGAGGGCCGGTCGATGGCCACTGAGCTCAGCATCCTCTCGGCTTGTTAAGGGAAGGAAGAATGAAATATGGGTGGCAACAGTGTGTCCCAGGGAAGGGGAATCTGTCTCAGATTTGCACTGCTGGCAGTTTCTAGGTTCCTGTTAAAGCTGTCTCTGTACTCGGCTGTGTCTGTGTGTGTCAGTGTATCTGTGTGTGATTCTGTGTGTGTGTGTGCCTTTGTATCTCTGTGTATCTGTGTGTGTGCGTGTGTGTGTATCTGTGTGTGCGTGTGTCTGTGTATCTCTGTGTGTGTGTATCTCTAACTATCTGTGTCTGTGTATCTGTGTGTGTGTGCGTATCTGTGTGTGTGTGCGTGTGTCTATGTATCTCTGTGTGTGTGTGTATCTCTAACTATCTGTGTATCTGTGTGTGTGTGTCTGTGTATCTGTGTGTGTGTGTGTCCGTGTATCTGTGTGTGTATGTGTGTATCTGTGTGTGCGTGTGTCTGTGTATCTGTGTGTGTGTGTGTGTCTATGTATCTGTGTGTGTGTGTGTGTCCGTGTATCTGTGTGTGTATGTGTGTATCTGTGTGTGCGTGTGTGTATCTGTGTGTGTGTCTATGTATCTGTGTGTGTCTGTGTCTATGTATCTGTGTGTGTGTATCTCTAACTATCTGTGTGTCTGTGTATCTGTGTGTGTGTGTGTCTGTGTATCTGTGTGTGTGTGTGTGTCCCCGTGTATCTGTGTGTGTATGTGTGTATCTGTGTGTGCGTGTGTGTATCTGTGTGTGTGTGTCTATGTATCTGTGTGTGTGTGTGTCTATGTATCTGTGTGTGTCTGTGTCTATGTATCTGTGTGTGTGTATCTCTAACTATCTGTGTGTCTGTGTATCTGTGTGTGTGTGTCCGTGTATCTGTGTGTGTATGTGTGTATCTGTGTGTGTATGTGTGTATATGTGTGTATCTGTGTGTGTGTGTATCTGTGTGTGTGTGTGTGTGTGTCTGTGTGTGTATGTGTGTATCTGTGTGTGTGTGTGTCTGTGTATCTGTGTGTGTATGTGTGTATCTGTGTGTGTGTGTGTCTGTGTATCTGTGTGTGTATGTGTGTATCTGTGTGTGCGTGTGTGTATCTGTGTGTGTGTGTGTGTCTGTGTATCTGTGTGTGTGTCTGTGTATCTGTGTGTGTATGTGTGTATCTGTGTGTGTGTGTGTCTGTGTATCTGTGTGTGTATGTGTGTATCTGTGTGTGCGTGTGTGTATCTGTGTGTGTGTGTGTGTCTGTGTATCTGTGTGTGTATGTGTGTATCTGTGTGTGTGTGTGTCTGTGTATCTGTGTGTGTATGTGTGTATCTGTGTGTGCGTGTGTGTATCTGTGTGTGTGTGTGTGTGTGTCCGTGTATCTGTGTGTGTATGTGTGTATCTGTGTATCTGTGTGTGTGGGGTGTGCATGCTTTCTGTTTAAAGATTTTAGTGGCCAGTATGCTTCCTGGATTTGGGAAGGATGTCAAGGTCTCGGAGAGGGTGGGAGAGGAGATTTATCAGAATGGCATCAGGGATGAGGGACCTCAGTTCACATAGCGGGACCGGAGAAGCTGGTGTTGTCCTCCTTGGAGCGGAGAAGGTTAAGAGAGGATTCAATAGAAGTGTTTGAAATGATGAGGAGTAAATCAGCGCAGAGTAAATAAGGAGGAACTGTTTCCACTTGTAGGTGGTGGCAGAGTGAAGATAATTTGCAAGCGATTTGGAGGACAGAGGAGTTTTCCTTTCTTGGGCATCGAGTTGCTGTGATCTGGAATTGTTCTGTCTGAGAGGAGCAGTGGGAGCAGATTCCATGCCTTTGAAAGGGAACTGGATGAATACTAGAGGGGAAGAAAATTCTGCAGGTTTATGGTTAAATAGAGAGGGGGTGGGTGGGTGGGGAAGCTGATTGGATAGCTCTCTCAAAGAGCCGGCAGAAGCACAGTGGGCTGAATGGCCTCCTCCTTTGCTTCACGTTTCTCAGACTTGGAGCTTGGAGCGGACAGAGTCCCCAGACTTGTGAGACCTCCTGTACCTCAGGCCGCAGGTCCTCTTCAGGCTTGATCCTCACACTCCACTCCCCCACTCCCCATCCGCCCCCTCGCCCCTCCACTCCACACCCTCCAGACCCCACTCTCCGGGGTACGCTCCTGCAGGTGAGGGTTAGGCTTCAGTGCATCGTTTCACCAGCAGGTGTCGATAGCAAGCTCCTCCGCGCCCGAGGTGATGTCACGGTCGAACCTGTGGCTTTGGGATGTCCCAGAGCGAGTTACACCCGATGAAGCGCTTTCGAAATTTGAAGTAAAAAGCAACGGAAAACGCTGGAAAAGCCGAGCAGGTCTGGCGGCCTCTGTGCCTGGAGAGAGAGTTGGCAGCTCTGGGCCTTAACCCTGTTTCTCCCCCTCACGGACATTGCCAGAGCCGCTGAGCTTTTCCGCCGTTCTCTGCTTTTTATTTCGGATTGGCGGCGGCCGCAGTGTTTTGCTTTTACCGAAGCCCTTTCGGAGCCTGGCCCAGGGACGCAGGAAGCGTGCCAGCCGGTTTACGCACAGCAAGATCCCACAAGGGGCAGCGTGAGCGGGACTTGCGTGGCGAAGTTGCCGCAGCAATAAGTGCGGTTCCCCTGCTCCTCCTTCAAAATGGCGCTGGGCGGACCTTCGGCGTCTGCCCCCCCCCCCCCCACACCAGAGGGTGGTTTGACACCTCGCCCGAAAGCAGCACTCGGGGGAAGCGTGGCACTCCCTCAGTGCCGCACTGGGTGGGGGTGGTGGGGGCGTTTATTTGCCTGGATTATACACACACCTGGCGTAGGACTCGAGGCCAGAGCCCACCCTGACTGCGGGGCGAGCGCGCCACCCACTGAGCCCCACAGTTACCCTGAATGTCCCCTCTCCCCACTCAGCTTCTTCAAGGCTCACAATGCAGTGTCACTAACACCACCCCCCCTTCCCGAGCCCCCCTCCCCGAGCCCCCTCCTCGCGGCCCCCTCTCCCCGAGCTCCCCTCCCCACACACCCCATCCCCGAGCCCCCTCCCCGAGCCCCCCTCCCCGAGTCCCCCCTCCCCGAGCCCCCCCTCCCCGAGCCCCCTCCCCGAGCCCCCCTCTCCCCGCACCCCCTTCCCCGAGCCCCCTCCCCGAGCCCCCCTCCCCGAGTCCCCTCTCCCCGAGCCCCACTCCCCGAGCCCCCTCCTCGTGGCCCCCTCTCCCCGAGCTCCCCTCCCCACACACCCCATCCCCGAGCCCCACTCCCCGAGTCCCCTCTCCCCGAGTCCCCTCTCCCCGAGCCCCCCTCCCCGAGCCCCTCTCCCCGAGCCCCCCTCCCCGAGTTCCCCCTCCCCGAGTCCCCTCTCCCCGAGTCCCCTCTCCCCGAGTCCCCTCTCCCCGAGCACCTCTCCCCGAGTCCCCTCTCCCCGAGCACCTTTCCCTTAGCCCCCCTCCCCGAGCCCCCCTCCCCGAGCCCCCCTCCCCGAGCCCCCTCCCCGTGCCCCCTCCCCGTGCCCCCTTCCCATGCACCCCGCGGCCCCGAGCCCCCCCTCCCCGTGGCCCCCCCCCCACCCCGAGCCCCCCCCTCCCCGTGGCCCCCCCCGCCCCGAGCCTCCCCTCCCCGCAGCCCCCCCGCTCCTCCAGCTGTAACCCGGCAGCCAGTGTGGGATCAACTGGTGCTGACTGACTGACTGTTCTCTCCCCGTTGACAAACTTCTTCCGATGTCAGCGAAAGGCGAGGGCCTGGCACTCACCTTCTCATCGATATTTATTTTTCCCTTTCAGAGTAATAATATATAATAATAGCAATAATATATCGGCCGTCCCTTCACTGTCGCTGGGTCAAAACCCTGGCCCTCCCTCCCTAACAGCACAGTGGATGTATCTACACCACATAGACTCACCCACCACCTTCTCGAGGTCAACTGGGGATGGGCAATAAATGCTGGTCCAGCCAGCGACGCCCACACCCCGGGAATGAGTAAGAAAAAAGCCCAGTTTTCCCGAATTGAACAGCATTTGGCACGAGCCGCTAATCGCCCGCCTGCCCGAACTCCACTCCCATGACAGTGACCACCGGAGCGAGCTGCTTCCGCTTTCAAACACCATCTCCTCTTCCTCTTCCCACAAGGACCAGACCTCGTGAGTGGCCCTGGGTTTGTGGTTCTCTCAAAGCCACCGTGCGCAGATGCGCTCCCCTCTGCAGCTCCGAAACCCGATCCCAGAGGCGGAAGGGCCACCAAAATCCCATCGGAGAGAGAGAGAGAGAGAGAGAGGAGACCTGTCAATCCCTCCCTGAGACCATAATCCTGTTCGGATCCCAGGGGTGAGAGGTCGGTCTATACGGTTCCCGGTGCCCCTTTGATCTGGGATCTGCGCAGTTCATTAATGGAAAGGGGAGCCGGTTGGGAGTCTGCGTTGCGCAGTAGCCAAGTCGGATTGATGGCAGCTGACAGGGGCTTATAAATGAGTGAAGAGGAAATGGCACCAACTGTTTTAGCACTTTGCACGAGAACCTCTCGATCCCCCCCTCCCAACCCCCCCGGGAGTCAAGACAATCATTGCAGCAGCTGACGAGCCAGCCTTTAAATGCATGCAATAATACTTAACTCTTGCACTCTGAAACAGCCACGTGCCAAAAGCACTAAAAGAAGCCTTCACCTGATTTAGGGCTAGATTGTAAAGAGAATGCCTGTAACACCAGCAATGGTGCACAGCTTCAGGCACACGCAGAACACCCCCGATGCTGGGAACCTGAGAGAGAAACATTGGAAATAATCAGGACAGGCAGCATTTAGGGACACAGGAGCTGGAGTAGACCATTCGGCCCCTCGAGCCTTCTCCGCCATTCAACTAGATCATGGCTGATCATCTACCTCACTATCCCCGTATCCCTTGATGTTTTTAATATGTAGAAATCCATCGATCTCAGTTTTGAACATACTCAATGACTGAGCCTCCGCAGCCCTCTGGGGCAGAGAATTCCAAAGATTCACCAACTTCCGAGTGAAGAAATTCCTTCTCATCTCAGTCCTAAATGACCTGCTCCTTATTCTGAGACTGAGTCCCCTGGTTCTAGACACCCTCCCCCAGCCAGGGGGAAACATCCTTCCTGCATCTACCCTGATCAGCTCTGTAAGAATTTTGTATGTTTGAATGAGATCACCTCTCATTCTTCTAAACCCCAGAGAATATAGGCCCAGTCTATTCAATCGTTCCTCATACGACAATCCCTCCATCCCAGGAATTAGTTTGGTGAACCTTTGTTGCACTTCCCCAATGGCAAGTATATCTTTCCTTAGGTAAGGAGACCAAAACTGCACACGGCACTCCAGATGTGGTCTCACCAAGGCCCTATCTAATTGCAGTAAGACATCTTTACTCCTATACTCAAATCCTCCTGTAATAATGGCCAACATGCCATTTGCTTTCCTATCTGTTTGCTGCACCTGCATGTTAGCTTCCAGTGACTCATGAACAAGGATACCCGGGTCCCTTCCAACATCAACACTTCCCGTCTCTCACCATTTAAGAAATACCCTGCACCTCTGTTCCTCCTGCCAAAGTGGATAATTTTGCATTTCTCCACATTATAGTCCATCTGCCATGTTCTTGTCCACCCACTTAGCCTCTCCAAATCCCCCAGTGTATTATTTAAATGGAGTATTATTTAAATGGTGATAGATTGGAAAATGTGGATGTACAAAGGGATCTGGGTGTCCTTGTACACCAGTCAATGAAAGTAAACAGGCAGGTGCAGCAAGCAATTCGGAAGGCAAATGGTATGTTGGCCTTCATTGCAAGAGGATTTGAGTTCAGAAGTAGGGGTATCTTGTTGCAGTTATACAAGGCCTTGATGACACCACATCTGGAGTATTGTGTGCAGTTTTGGCCTCCCTACCTAAGAAAGGATATACTTGGCATAGAGGGAGTGCAGTGAAGGTTCACTAGGCTGATACCGGGGATGGCAGGACTGTCGTATGAGGAGAGATTGGGCTGACTGGGCCTGTATTCACTAGAGTTTAGAAGAATGAAAAGGGATCTGGTTGAAACGTATATAATTCTAACAGGGCTAGACAGACTGGATGCAGGGAGGATGTTTCCCCTGGTTGGGGAGTCTAGAACCAGGGGCCACAGTCTCAGGATACGAGGAAGGCCATTTAGGACTGAGATGAGGAAATATTTCTTCACTCAGAGGTTGGTCAACTTGTGGAATTCTTTACCACAGAAGGCTGTGGAGGTCGGGTCACTGAGTATATTCAAGAAAGATGTTGATAATTTTTTGATTATTAGGGGCATAAAGGGGTATGGAGAGAAAGCGGGAACATGGTGTTGAGATGGAGGATCAGCCATGATCATATTGAATGGCAAAGCAGGCTTGAAGGGCTGAATGGCCTACTCCTGCTCCTAATTTCTATGTTTCTATGAAGGCTCTTTGCATTCTCCTCACAACACACATTCCCACCTAGTTTTACATCATCTTCAAACTTGGAGATATTACATTTAATCTCGACATCCAAATCATTGATCTGGATTGTGAATAGCTGGGGCCCAAGCCCTGATCCTTGTGGTACCTCACTAGTCATCGCCTGCCCACGCGAGAATGACCCGTTTATTCCTCCTCTCTGTTTTCTGTCCATTAGCCAGATCTCAATCCATGCCAGTATATTCCCCCAATCCCATCTGCTGTAATTTTGTTACCAACTTCTTGTGTGGGACCTTATCAAAAGCCTTCTGAAAATCCAAATACATCACATCCACTGGTTCTCCCTTATCTATCCTGCGAGTCACATCCTCAAAAGACTCCACCAGGTTTGTCAAACATGATTTCCCTTTCATAAATCCATGTTGACTCTGCCCAATCAGATTTTTAATTTCTAAGTGTTCGGTTATCACATCCTTTATAAGAGATTCTAGTATTGTCCTTGCTACTGATGTAAGGCTAACAGGACTGGAGTTTCCCCATTTTTTCCCCTCCCTCTCATCGTAAATAGTGGGGTTACATTTGCAGCTTCCAATCTGTAGGAACCATTCTAGACCCTACAGAATTTTGAAATATGACCACCAATGCATCTACTATCTCTGCAGCCGCCTCTTTCAACACTCTGGGATGTAAATCATCCAGGTCCTGGGGATTTATCAACTTTCAGTCCCATTAATTTCCCTAGTACCCTTTTTTTTAACTAATACTAATTTCTTTCAGTTCCTCATTCTCGCTAGTCCCTTGGTTGTCTGGTATTTGCATGAGGTTTTCTGCATCTTCCCCCTTGAAAACAGACAAAAAGTATTTATTTAGTTTCTGTGCCATTTCCCAATTCCCCATTAGAAATTCTCATGTCTCTGCTTGTAATGGACACATGTTTGCCTTTGCTAATCTTTTCCTTTTTCCAAAGCTATAGAAGCTTTAAAAGTCTGTTTTTATGTTTATTGCTAGTTTACATTGATACTCTATCGTCTCTTTCTTTATCAATTTCTTGGTCCTCCTTTGCTGAATTTTAAAATCCTCCCAATCCTCAGGCTTGCTACTTTTTTGGCAACTTTATAAGCCTCTTCCTTTCATCCAACACAATCTTTAACTTCTATTGTTAGCCACGGTTCGATACCTTTCCTGTTGGGTTTCTGTGCCTTAAAGGAATGTGTATTTGTATCACGTGTTCTTTAAATACTAGCCATTGCCTGCTTACCATCATACCTTTTAATGTATTTTCCCAATCCACCACATGCAACATGTCCCTCATACCTTCATAGTTTGCTTTGTTTAGATTTAAGACCCTTGTTTCAGATTGAGCTAGTCACTTTCAAACTTAATGGAAAATTCTACCATATTATGGTCACTCTTCCCTAAAGGCTCTTTTACAAGATTATTAATTAGTCCTTTCTTGTTGGCATAATACTAGATCTAAAATAACCTGTTCCCTAGCTGGTTCCTCAACCTACTGCTCTAGAAAACCACCTTGTACACATCCCAGGAATTCGCCTTCCACAGCATTAGTTCTCATTAGGTTTACCCAGTCTTTGGTAGATTGAAGTCACCCATGATTACTGTATTACCCTTGTTACACGTACCTCTAGTTTCCTGATTTAAACCATGTCCTACATCACCACTACTGTTTGGTGGCCTATAAACATCTCCTACCAATGTTTGTTGCCCCTTGCTGTTTCTTAGCTCCACCCTAACAGTTTTTACATCTTGTTCTTCCAAACTAAGGTCCTCGCTCACTAACATACTGACCTCATCCCTTATTAACAGCGCTACCCCACCTCCTTTTTCTTTTTGCCTATCCTCCCTAAATGTTGAATACCCTTGAGTATTCCATTTCCAGTCTTGGTCACCCTGCAGCCACATCTCCATGATGGCAGTGAAAGTCATACCTTTTTAACCTCGGGTGGAATTTTCCCTCCTGGAGACCAGGTGAGGTGGCGGGTGGGAAATTCAGCGTGATTCCCTGCGGGCAGTGGGGTGGGTGAACACGCGCGACCTTCTGCTTTTCAAGCTCATTAATTATGCATCAGCAAGGAGCATGGCAAATTTTGTGGCGGGGTGGGCAGGAAGTAGCCCACCCAGCCGTTACCTCATGGGGTCGGAGGTCCTATTTAAAGCGCACCCCGACAGCCATTCACTCAGTGCAGACCAGGAGCTCTGCGTTACTCCTCCAGCATCCTTGTATCTACCACTTGTACTAGGGGAGCTGGCAGATGCGAGCAGCCGCATTCCGGGACATAGGAGGGCGCCTCAGGCACTGCCTTTCGCTCATCTTTAGATAAGAGCACTGCTGGAGATACACCCATGGCTGGGCCAATTCCCACCGTAGCATTGGTCCATGTTCGCCAGCCTCTTGACCTTTATAGAGGCTCCGCTACCTCGTGCTGCTCAGACCCTTCCTCCCCCTGGCCCTGTGCCAACCTGCGTTGGAGCCCCCCCTTCTCTTGGACTCGATGGGGGCCAGTACCGAGGCCTGCAGCCTGCAGCCTGCATCATCGACGCCTCAGTGGACGTGTGAACAAATTGAAGTGATGCATTAAGTGAGCATGTCCTTTACATCTCAAAGCCAGCAGGCCAGTGCGAAGCCTTTCACCTGCCCTCCATCTAGACATGGCATCCCTACTCACCCCAACCCTTCCAGGTTAAAGGACACCCTGGAGGACTAGCGATGGATGTTCCTCCCGTTCGCACATGACTGCGTATGGAGACATGGCTCTTTGACCAGGGCGATGAGAGCCACGTGCAGGGAGACTCATGCGGGCACTTTTCCGCTTTTCTCCACCACCCTCGAGACTCTATAGAGAGAGCATTGCCTTGGCAGGATAGAAAGACTGACCGAATGAGCCCTCGTCAGCTGTGACCGTTCACCCGGGAGGGTGGAGGTTTGGAGTCGCGAGTTGGCTGCCCTCCGCCAGCCCTGCCCCTTTGGAGGCACCCACCTCCCTCCCTCCCTGTGTCTGACTGCAGGCGATGGCAAATGGCAGAGGATGAGTGGCAGCTCCACAACTTGCTGGGATCTCAACGTTGTGAGACCCAAGAGCCAGGAACCAACCTGCTGCCATGCGGGATTAACCATAGAGAGGAGAACACAACTTGAGCATCTTTGACATCCAGTTGCCTTATTCTTATTAGGGTGCTGACCTTGAACCCTATCCACCCCGAAAAGACCCTCGCCCCACTTCGAGGGTTCGCACGCACAGAGTAACTGTGTTTGTCAAGTGCAGCCCTGAGGGACTGGTGCGTGTAACTTCCCAGACACGGTTCACCACCTTCTACCCTCCCCCCGCTGTCACCCACCCGTCAACATAGACACACCCCCTCCCCTCCGCTGTCACCCACCCGTCACCATAGACACACCCCCTCCCCCCCGCTGTCACCCACCCGTCAACATAGACACACCCCCTCCCCCCCGCTGTCACCCACCCGTCACCATAGACACACCCCCTCCCCCCCGCTGTCACCCACCCGTCACCATAGACACACCCCCTCCCCCCCGCTGTCACCCACCCGTCACCACAGACACACCCCCTCCCCCCCGCTGTCACCCACCCATCACCATAGACACACCCCCTCCCCCCCGCTGTCACCCACCCGTCACCATAGACACACCCCCTCCCCCCCGCTGTCACCCACCCGTCACCACAGACACACCCCCTCCCCCCCGCTGTCACCCACCCGTCACCATAGACACACCCCCTCCCCCCCGCTGTCACCCACCCGTCACCACAGACACACCCCCTCCCCCCCGCTGTCACCCACCCGTCACCATAGACACACCCCCTCCCCCCCGCTGTCACCCACCCGTCACCATAGACACACCCCCTCCCCCCCGCTGTCACCCACCCGTCACCATAAACACACCCCCTCCCCCCCCGCCACCCTCGAACCTCCCCCTCCAGTGACCCTGCACCTTATCACGTTCCGGCTCCACAGGCCTTCCCTCCCCTCAGAGCTGACGCCCGTTACCGTCCCCGTGCCCACCCTGACCCCCCTGCCCACCACCCCCCCACCTTCCATTATCCAAGCCGCCTGTCTCACTCCTCCTTGGCCAGCCCCAATGAGACCTTCGCCTGCCGGACTCACACCCTGAACCTGCCGCCTTCCCACTTCCCTCCTGCCCCACCCCCACCCCAACGCCCCCAGGATGCCCACCACAGACACCCCCGACCCCGCCCTCTAAGAAACCCGACCCTCCCCTTCCCCCAGACGCACGTCCCCTCCCCGCCTTCCCCCTCCCACTATGTGCAGCCTTGGCACAGCCTGGTGATGCCCCAAAACTTCTCAGCGACGCTCTGAAAAGGAAGGTGATGGCGCCGCCCAGCGCACCCCGAAGTCGTCGATGTAGCCGAGCTGACCACCGCCGGCTGCACCACCGCTGACGTGTGGGGTCGTGAAGTGGGAACCGTTCCAATGACCCCCCCCACCACTCCCCGCTGGCAGAGGGGCCATTTAATTCGGAGGCGGAACGCGATCCCGGAGGGCCGGCCTCTGAATGAGATGCAAACGGACACCAGCGCAGCTCCCGACACGGGTCAGCGGGGGAAGTCGTTAAACCCGCCATCGAAATTCGGGAGAGCAAAATCCCAATCTGGTTTCCCGCTGTCGGAAAACTGGCATTTTCGGCCACGCCACATTTAGTGCCCCCCTCCTCTCCCGCCCGCCACGATTCCCCCCACTGGTGGGAGCAGAAAACTCTGCCCCTCAATTCGGGCCATCAGTCCGCCTCGCTTGTCTCGAGCGTTGTGCGTGCGTTCAGACAGGACCGGCGGAGAGGACGGAGTAAACGTTTCGGGATGATGACGAAAACTGAGGAAGGGTAGAAATGCGATAGGGCTTTGAGCGAGCGAAAGAGGGGTGGGGGGAGGGGGAAAGAACAGAAGGGACAGAGCTGTAACATGGTGGAGGGCAAGAGAGGTTAAATGGCTAAAAGGTTTTGAGCGAATGGTTTCAAGAGACAAAAGGCGTGTCCAGACGAGGCGGGAATGGCGGGATAGCTCAGTGCCGAGTCGAAAGAGGAGGGTCCGCTCCTCAAGCTTGCGTTCGAGCTTTGCCGGAACGCTGCTGAGGACGGAGAGGTCGGAGAGTTGGAGCGAGGCGGAGAGTTAAAATGGAAAGTGATAGGAAGTGAGGGTCACAGTTGCAGGACACCGCAGTAGGCGTCCCGCAAAGTGGTCACCCAGCTTTGCCTCCCAGATGTCAAGCAGACTGCGTTGTGACCGGCGAATGCAGTATATCAAACTGAAAGAAGCGCAGGCAAATCACTGCTTCATCTGGACCAAGGGTTCAGGGCCCTGGATGGTGAGGAGGCAGGAGGTAAACGGACAAGTGTTACATCGCCTGTGCTTGCATAGAAAGCGGCAATGGCAGGTGTCTGGAAGCTCAGAGACATGGTCAGCAAATGTCACACCGAAGTCACACTGAACACAGTCTGAAATCACACTGAACTCAGCCTGCAATCACACTGAACTCAGCCTGAAATCATACTGAACACAGTCTGAAATCACACGGAACACAGTCTGAAATCACACTGAACACAGTCTGAAATCATACTGAACACAGTCTGAAATTACACGGAACACAGTCTGAAATCACACTGAACTCAGCCTGAAATCACACTGAACTCAGCCTGAAATCGCACTGAACTCAGCCTGAAATCATACTGAACACAGTCTGAAATCACACGGAACACAGTCTGAAATCACACTGAACTCAGCCTGAAATCACACTGAACGCAGTCTGAAATCACATTGAACACAGCCTGAAATCACACTGAACTCAGCCTGAAATCACACTGAACACAGTCTGAAATCACACGGAACACAGTCTGAAATCACACTGAACACAGTCTGAAATCACATTGAACACAGTCTGAAATCACACTGAACTCAGCCTGAAATCATACTGAACACAGTCTGAAATCACACGGAACACAGTCTGAAATCACACGGAACACAGTCTGAAATCACCCTGAACTCAGTCTGAAATCACACTGAACACAGTCTGAAATCACACTGAACTCAGCCTGAAATCACACTGAACACAGTCTGAAATTACACGGAACACAGTCTGAAATCACACGGAACACAGTCTGAAATCACACTGAACTCAGCCTGAAATCATACTGAACACAGTCTGAAATCACACGGAACACAGTCTGAAATCACACTGAACTCAGCCTGCAATCACACTGAACTCAGCCTGAAATCACACTGAACACAGTCTGAAATCACATGGAACACAGTCTGAAATCACACTGAACTCAGCCTGAAATTACACGGAACACAGTCTGAAATCACACTGAACTCAGCCTGAAATCACACTGAACTCAGCCTGAAATCACACTGAACTCAGCCTGAAATCACACTGAACTCAGCCTGAAATCACACTGAACTCAGCCTGAAATCATACTGAACACAGTCTGAAATCACACGGAACACAGTCTGAAATCACACTGAACACAGTCTGAAATCACACGGAACACAGTCTGAAATCACACTGAACTCAGCCTGAAATCACACTGAACTCAGCCTGAAATCATACTGAACACAGTCTGAAATCACACGGAACACAGTCTGAAATCACACTGAACACAGTCTGAAATCACATTGAACACAGACTGAAATCACACTGAACTCAGCCTGAAATCACACTGAACGCAGTCTGAAATCACACGGAACACAGTCTGAAATCACACGGAACACAGTCTGAAATCATACTGAACACAGTCTGAAATCATACTGAACCCAGTCTGAAATCACACGGAACACAGTCTGAAATCACATTGAACACAGTCTGAAATCACACTGAACTCAGCCTGAAATCATACTGAACACAGCCTGAAATCACACTGAACACAGTCTGAAATCACACTGAACTCAGTCTGAAATCACACTGAACAACCAAACAAGTCAATCTGCTAACCAATCAGCACCCTTTTCTAGTGCTAGTATAAATGATTGTGATCCTTTGAAATTTGGCATTCTTGTGTTCATCCTGATGACTGCAAGACAAAACATGTCTCTCTTTTCAGCAATATTCAAGCTCTGTACTACCAGATTACACTTATTATTCAGTGATAGCCTTCTGGAGATCATGCATGTGCAGTCATCACATGAGGATGGCGTCAGATTAGCCATGATGCTTTTTGTGGTCGCCCATTACGGGGTTCACGCTTGAGTTGGGTGAGATGCCCAAAGGTGGCTTGCCCCCTTAAAACTGCCCCACAAGCAGGCATCGGGGCCTAGGTTTCAATTGGGGAGCCACCAACCTGGTTTAAGGCATCCTCTTTGTACAATTCCTAGCCGTCATTTCCAGCTGGTGGGACGATGGTGGTGGCTGAATATAACAACGTCTCCAGCTCCAGAATGGGAGCTACCACGCAATTATCCCGTCCATCCCTGCTGTATGTGACTGGGAAAATGCCTCACAGCAAGTGAAGTACTTTCACGAGTTGTGGTTACTGCTATGATGTAGGAGGTGCAGTAGCCAATTTGTGCGCCACAAGGACGACCACACGAATAAATAAAAGCAACGGGATAATGATAACGGGATTGTCTGTTGGTTGAGGGATAAACATTGGCTCAGGACACTGGGGAAAACTCCTCTGCCTGTTTTGACATGGTCCCTCTGTTCATTGACACTAGGCATTGTACCTGGTTCCTACACAGACCGTAGTCATATTCTGGCATTCGCTTAACACTTGTTTATTAGTGCTGCATCTAATGGGTTTACAGAGTAGGCATGTTGCCCCTAGGCATGTACCAACTGCTCTCTCTCAATCTCTCTCTCACTCCTAGGCATGTTCCAACCTCTCTCTCTCTCTCCTAGGCATGTTCCAACATCTCTCTCTCCTAGGCATGTTCCAACCTCTCTCTCTCTCCTAGGCATGTTCCAACCTCTCTCTCTCTCTCCTAGGCATGTTCCAACCTCCCTCTCTCTCTCCTAGGCATGTTCCAACATCTCTCTCTCCTAGGCATGTTCCAACCTCTCTCTCTCTCTCTCTCTCTCTCTCCTAGGCATGTTCCAACCTCTCTCTCTCTTTCTCTCTCTCTCCTAGGCATGTTCCAACCTCTCTCTCTCTCTTTCTCTCTCTCTCTCTCCTAGGCATGTTCCAACTTCTCTCTCTCTCTTTCACTCTCTCCCTCTCCTAGGCATGTTCCAACCTCTCTCTCTCTCTCTCTTAGGCATGTTCCAACCTCGCGCTCTCTCTCTCTCTCTCTCCTAAGCATGTTCCAACCTCGCTCTCTCTCTCTCTCTCTCCCCTAGGCATGTACCAACCTCTCTCTCAAGAGAGAGAGAGAGGGAGAGAGAGATGAACACACGACAGACCGATGTCAGTTATACATCATCATCTACATCACACATTAACATATCCCACCTGTTGACCCTTCATGCTGCACTGCCAAGGACAAAGCACTTGACTGATACTTAGACCCAGGGAGAAACAAAGGCTGGAATTTTCCAGGCCCTCCCGTCGGCGGGATCTTCCGGCCCTGCTGATGTGAACGGAGATTTCAGTGGCTCACCGGCCTGGCCGCAGGGCAGAGTGTCGCGGGAGGGCTGGAAAACTCCAGCCGGTGTTTCAGCGTTCCCTGAGAGAGGAGAGGGGCTGAGTCGGTATCTGAGATCGTGCCTGGACAAGTCAGCAAGATCGAATTTGTAAGCGGGCCGTGACTGTCGCTGTGACTGTCGCTGTGCAGAATGTTGGCTGGTCGCTGCCAGGGTATTGGAGAAATAGGACTTGCCCTTCATGACCTCAGAATGCCTCCAAAGTGCTTTACAGCCAACGAAAAGCACTTTCCTGAAGTGAAAGTCACTGTTGTAACGTAGAAAATGCGGCAGCCAATTTGTGCACAGCAAGCTCCCACAAACAACAACGTGACAATGAACCAGATGACCTGTTTTTTTGCGATACTGATTGTGGGATAAGCATTGGCCAGGACACCCCAGGGATAACACCCCCAGCCATTCTTCGGAACAGCGACCGCCTGGACCTTTCTACGCCATCCCGAGGGAACGAAGACAGGGCCTCGGGTTTTAACGCCTCATCGGAAAGGCGGCACCGCTGACAGAGCAGCACCCCCGCCCCTTTGATACTGCGCTGGGAGCGTCAGCTGGGATTTCACTCTCAAGTAAATTGAAACGGAGAATGCTGGAAACACTCAGCATCCGTGGAGAGAGAGAGAGAGGGAGAGGGAGAAAGGGAGAGGGAGAGGGAGAGAGAGAGAGAGAGAGAGAGGGAGAGGGAGAGGGAGAGGGAGAGGGAGAGAGGAAAACAACAGAGCTCAGATGTCAGGCCGATGACCAACCCGTTTTGTTTCAGATTTCCAGCAGTTTTCGCTTTGGTTTTGCCCCTGGGGTGGGACTTGACCCCAGCATCGGTGCGGCCCACAGGAATCTGCAGCTGAAACCGGGCAGGGAATTCGGGAGGTACCCCGGAGGACTGGGTGAGGAGCGTGGCAGTGTGAGCAGTCACAGGGAGAGGGAGAGGCTCGTGAGCAGGCTAAAAAAAAATCGGGAAAGCTTAATTATCAACAGCATCCACCCAAAGTGAAGAGCACTTGAGGCAGAGAGGAGAACATTCCACAGCTTTTCAAATGAATGGCTGCAGCCTGATTTTCATAAATATAGAACAACTTTATTTCAGAACACAGGAACTCATCCTGTGGCTCCATTTGTGCAAACCTATCATTTGGAAATGCTGCGTGTGCTGATTCTAATCCTGCTCACGGCACTGTGAGCCAGTCTATCGAACCAGGCAGTGTCGCCGCCTCGGAGGACAAGGGGGAAGCAGACGCTCCGGAAACGTTGCCACCTGCAAGCGCCCCCCACTCACGCCATCCCGCCTCGGGGAGACTTCACTCCTCCTTCACAGCCGCGGGGCCAAAGTCTTGGAGCTTCCTCTCTCCAACAGTACCAAGGCTGTATCTTATTTACCCCATTTGCTGAATGCGGGCGTCGCTGGCTGGACCAGCATTTATTGCCCGTCTATAATTGCCCTTGAGAAGGCTGCCTTCTTGAACCGCTGCAGTCCATGTGGTGTAGGTACACCCACAGTGCTGTTAGGGAGGGAGCTCCAGGATTTTAACCCAGCGACAGCGAAGGAACGGTGGGTACAGTTCCACAGGGGCTGCAGCAGCTCATGAAGGTGTCAACGAGGGATGGGCAACAAATGCTGGTCTTGCCCAAGTCCCGAGAATTAACAGACGAGAAAAAGAACCCAGAAGGAGGCCATTCAGCCCACCGCACCTGTGCTGGCTCTTTGTAAGCTATCCAATTAGTCGCACTCTCCCACTTCTCTTTCCTCATTCAAGTATTGATCAAATTCCTTTTGGAAGTGACTGTCTCCTCACACGAAATTTTCAGGCAATGCGTTCCAAACCGTAACGCTAATAAAATTCTCCTCATCCCCGTTCCGGAGCCTTCACTCAAGATGGTGGGCGGGGTGGGGGGGTGGCGGGGGGACGGGGGGGAGGAGTGGTGGGGGGCGCTGGTGGGCGGGGTGGGGGGTGGTGGGGGGGGGATGGTTGGGGGGTGGCGGAGGGCAGATGGGGGCGTGGGGGGGGGGTGGGGGGGGTGGTGGGGGTGGGGGGGGTGGTGGGGGGGTGGGGGGGGGGGTGGGGGGTTTGGGGGGGGTGGGGGGGGTGGTGGGGTGGGGGGGGTGGGGGGTTGGTGGGAGGGGTGGGGTTGGTGGGGGGGGTTGGTGGGGGGGGGTTGGTGGGGGGTTGGGGGGGGGTTGGTGGGGGGGTGGGGTGGGGGGGGTTGGTGGGGGGGTGGGGGGGGTGTTGGTGGGGGTGTGGGGTGGGGGGGGGTTGGTGGGGTGGTAGGGTGGGGTGGGGTTGGTGGGGGCGTGGGGTTGGTGGGGGGGTGGGGGGGTTGGTGGGGGTGTGGGGGGGGTTGGTGGGGGGGTGGGGGGGTGGGGGGGTGGGGGGGGCGGGGGTGTTGGTGGGGGGGTGGGGGGGGCGGGGGAGTTGGTGGGGGGGTGGGGGGGCGGGGGGGTTGGTGGGGGGGTGGGGGGTGGTTGGTGGGGGGGTGGGGGGGGTGGGGTTGGTGGGGGGCTGGTTGGTTGTGGTGGGGGGGTGGGGGGGTTGGTGGGGGGGTGGGGGGGTTTGGTGGGGGGGTGGGGGGGTGGTGGGGGGTGGGGGGGGTGGGGGGTTGGTGGGGGGGGTGGTGGGGTGGGGTGGTGGGGGGGGGTCATGGGCGGGGTGGGTGGGGGGGGTGATGTGTGGGGCGGGTGGTGGGGTGGGAGTGGGTGGGGGGTGGTGGGGTGGGGGTGGGTGGGGGGTGGGGGGGGTGGTGGGGTGGGGGTGGGTGGGGGGTGGGTGGGGGGTGGGGGGGGTGGTGGGGTGGGGGTGGGGGGGGTGGTGGGGGGGCTGGTGGGTGGGGTGCGGGGTGGCGGGGGGACGGGGGATGATGTGGGTGTGGTCAGAGCTATTTCCAGTTGGCAATGGGGTGTGTGAGCACAGCCAAGCCAGCAGCTTATTTAATGGGGAGAGGGCATCACAACTGAATCTGATCCCCACCTCACCATTCCCAACACGGGGACGGGGGTGTGGGTGGTGGTGTGAGGGGGAGGTAATATCCAATTGCAGTCAGGAAACATTAAACTCCAATTGACTTCTGCAGCAGAGTGGGTTGGACACCCATGGGAGGTTCTGTGGCGCAGTGGGCAGCCTCCCTGCCTTGGAGCCAGGAGCTCTGAGTTCAAGTCTCGGCCCAGGACTTGATGACCAAGGATGGTGTGTTCATAATGTGACCAGACAGGCTGGGTATCAACCTGTAAATCCTTCCAACACAACTGCCAATGGCAGGTGGCGAAGAGTGGGGAGGAGTCTAGCTCCCATCCCTGGATAAGCAGGACAGGTTAACTTCAGGAAGGGCCTGTCAAACCCAGGAAATGATGGTTGGCTTCAAGGTGACCAACCAGCATTGTGGCGACCCCATGAAGAAGATCCAGGTGGGATACCCCTACAGAAAGAATTACACTTAGACAGCATCTTCTGTGACCTCAGAGTAACCCAGCCTGTGAGGTGCTGTTTGGAGAGCGGGCAGTGCTGTTATGTCGGGGAAAATGGCAGCCAGCGTGTGCTCAGCCCACAGCATCATCTGTTGCTTAGTGATGTTGGTTGGGGTATGAATATTGGACCAGGACACCAGGCTTCTGCTTCAGTCAATGCCTCGGACTCTTTCACATTCACCCGAGAGGGCCGATGGGACTCAGTCTTGCGTCTCATCTGAAAGACAGCGCCTCCAGAATTCCAAAGATTCACAACCCTCTGAGTAAAGAAATTGCTCCTCATCTCAGTCCTAAGTGGCCTCCCCATTATTCTGAAGTTGTGCCCCCTGGTTCTAGACTCCCCAACTAGGGAGAACATCTTACCTGCATCTACCCTGTCTATCCCTTTAAGTATTTTGTAGGTTTCAATGAGATCACTCCTCATTCTTCGAAACTCTAGAGAATACAGGCCCAGTTTCCCCAATCTCTCTTCATAAGACAGTCCCACCATCTCCGGAACAAGTCTGGTGAACCTTCGTTGCACTGCCTCTATGGCAATAATATCCTTTCTGAGGTAAGGGGACTGTACACAGTACTCCAGGTGTGGTGTAACCAAGCTTCTAAACAATTGGAGCAAGACTTCACTACTCCTGTACTCAAATCCTCTTGTGATAAAGGCCAACATTCCATTAGTCGCTGTAATTGATTATAGCAGCAGGGACATTCTTTCATTTGTTCTTGGGCTTGGGTTGTGGGTGTCACTGGCAATGTTTATTGCCCATCTCTAATTGCCCGTGAGAAGGTGGTGGTGAGCCGCCTTCTTGAACCGCTGCAGTCCATGTGATGTAGGTACACCCACAGTGCTGTTAGGGAGGGAGTTCCAGGATTTTGACAATGAAGGAACAGCGATATATTTTCAAAGTCAGGATGGTGAGTGGCTTGGAGGGGAACTTGCAGGTGGTGGCGTTCCCAGGTTGCTCAGTCGATTTCTGACACCACATGAAGTGAGTCGAATTGGCTGAAGACGGGCACGTGTGATGCTGGGGACCTCAGGAGGAGGCCGAGATGGATCGTTCACTCGGCACTGCTGGCTGGAGGTGGGTTGCTGATGGGTCAGCCTTGTCTTTTTGCGCTGATGTGCTATGGGCTTTCCCGCCCATCGCTGGGGGTGGGGATATCTGTGGAGCCTCCTCCTCCTCCCATTAGTTGTTTAATTGTCCACGACCATTCCGGAAATTCAGAACAAGTCCTAATCCTGTCGAAAAGCAGAACAGAGCGGGTGCCGGAAATCCGAAATGAAAACAGAAAAAACTGGAAAAAAGACTCAGCCGGTGAGGCAACGTCTGTGTGGAGGGAGAAACAGAGTTAATGGTTTCAGGCCTGTGCCCTTTCATCAGGAGTGAGAAAAGCTAAGAACTGTGATAGGTTTCGAACAAGGGGGTTGGACAAGAACAAAAGGAAGGTCTTTGATAAGGTGGGAGGCCGGAGAATATCTGAAGAATTAGTCTTCCGGGGCCAAAGGGAATGGCTTTGGAGCAAGATGAGAAACAAAGGAACAAAAGGTACACCCAGAGCAGGTGTGTCGCTGGCTGTAAGGAAAAAAAATCCAATATCAGCAAGGAAAGGGGAACGAAACGGGGACACAGAGTCCACCCCCCGAAATTGTTGAATGTCGTGTCGAGTCCGGAAGGCTGCAAACTGTCCGACTGGAAGATGAGGCGCTGCACCTCAAGCTTACGTTGAGCTTCACAGGAACGGTGCAGCAGACCGAGGACAGAGAGGTCAGTGCGAGGGCTGGGTGGGGAATTAAAATGGCGGGCCACTGGGAGCTCAGGGTCACGCTTGCGGACTGAACGGAGGTGTTCCACAAAGCGGTCACCCAGTCTGCGTTTAGTCTCCCCAGTTTAGGGGAGACCACGTTGTGAGCAATGAATACAGTAGGCTAGATTGGAAGGAGTACACCGTTTCACCTGGAAGGAGTGTTTGGGGCCTTTCGACGGGTGAGGAGAGAGGAGGTAAAAGGGGCAGTTGTTGCACCTCCTGCGGTTGCATGGGAAGGCACCGTAGGAAGGGGACTGAGGTGCTGGAGGGGGGGGTGACTGAGGAGTGGACCAGGGTGTTGCGGAGGGAACAGTCCCTTCGGAATGTGGAAAGGGGAGCAGTATGGTGGAGGATGCATTTGGTGGTGGCATCACGCTAAAGGTTCATATTGTGTTGGGTCCAGAGAGTGGTTAGAACGTGGAGCTCACTACCGCAGGGTGAGTAACATGGGTGCATCTAACGGGAAGCTGGAAAAACACATGAGGGAGAAAGGAATAGAAGAATATCTTCATGGGGTTAGATGAAGGAAGGATGGGAGGAGGCTGGTGTGAAGCATAAACACTGGTGCAGAGCATTTGGGATATTTCTGTACTGTAGACTCTCTGTGATTTATACGTGTATACATATTTATATATATTTGGTTGACTGCTCTTTTGAGAGTTTTAAATAACTCTGGGTTATTTAAATTGGCTTAGTCAGGTTCTTATTTGGAAAGTATTCCTCAGCCTGTCAAACTCAAACAAGCAAGTCCGTTTTAAAGAGATAGTCAAACAGGAGAGATTCTGTGAAGGGTGAAAATAGGAGGCCTGGAATGCAAGGGTATGATCTGAACTCAGTGAATTAAATAAACCTGCTTTAGAAAGTTAATGTGATTTTCAAACGACTGGGTTGTCGTAAAACCCACCTGGTTCACTAATGCCCCTTTAGGGAAGGAAATCTGCCGTCCTTACCTGGTCTGGCCTACATGTGACTCAAGGCCCACAGCAACGTGGTTGATGTGTAACTGCCCTCGGAAGCAGTCTAGCCAGACTGTTGTCAAAAAAGGCAGCTCACCATCACCTACTCAAGGGCAGGGAGGGACGGTTAATACATTTAAAAAATTCATTCATGGGGTGTGGGCGCCGCTGGCTAGGCCAGCATTTATTGCCCCGCCCTAATTACCCCTTGAGAAGGTGGTGGTGAGCTGCCTCCTTGAACCACTGCAGTCCGTGCTGGCTGGGTGAGTAATCCCCAGACCTCATGCATGAATAAAGTAGTGACTGCAACCCAGAGAGTAGTAAGAATACAGGCTGACAAGTGGCAAGTAACATTCGCGCCACACAAGTGCCAGGCAATGACCATCTCCAACAAGAGGGATTCTAACCATCACCCCTTGACATTCAATGGCTTTATCTTCACTGAATCCCCCACTATCAACATCCTGGGGGTTATCATTGACCAGAAGCTGAACTGGACCAGCCATATAAATACTGTGGTGACAAGAGCAGCTCAGAGGCTAGGAATCCTGCTACGCGTAACTCACCTCCTGACTCCCCAAAGCCTGTTCACCATCTACAAGGCACAAGTCAGGAGTGTGATGGAATACTCCCCACTTGTCTGGATGAGTGCGGCTCCCACAACACTCAAGAAGCTTGACACCATCCAGGACAAAGCAGCTTAATCAGCAGCCCATCCACCACCTTCAACATTCACTCCCTCCACCACTGACGCACAGTAGCAGCGGTGTGTACCATCTACAAGATGCACTGCAGGAATTCACCAAGGCTCCTTAGACATCACCTTCCAAACCCACGACTGCTACCATCTAGAAGGACAAGGGCAGCAGACACATGGGAACACCACCACCTGCAATTTCTACTCCAAGTCACTCACCATCCTGGCTTGGAAATATATTGCTGTTCCTTCACTGTCACTGGGTCAAAATCCTGGCACTCCCTTCCTAACAGCACTGTGTGTGTACCCACACCACATGGATTGCAGCGGTTCAAGAAGGCGGCTCACCACCACCTTCTCAAGGGCAATTAGGGATAAATGCTGACCTAGTCAGCGAGGCCCACATCCCATGAACAAATAAATTTAAAAGATTTTAAATTAGTGATGAACAACAAATGCTGGTCATTTCAGCGACACTTACCTCCCAGGAATGATAAAACAAATAGCAGAAATGCGTTTCGGGGGAAGCTAGATAAACACGCAAAGAAAAATGGCAAATAAGGATATGCTGACGGGATGAGGTGAAGAGGGGTGGATGGAGGCTTCTGTGGAACATTAACACCACCATGGACCTGTTGGGCTGAATGGCCTGTTTTTGTGTAGTAAACACTTTGCAATCTGACATATCTGTTTCCCATTAATCGAGATAGAGATTGATTTAAAGGCTGTCGTAAGATACACAGCGTTTCACTACTTATTTGACCACACAGTAAGTTTAGTTCAATTCGGGTCTACGTTGAGGATGTCAAGAACTGGCAGAGGAAGTTTACCAGGGATGAGGAACTTTAGTTAATGGTGAGAGACTGGAGAACCTGGGATTGTTCTCCTTAGGGCAGAGAAGGCTGAGGGGAGACTTACTCGAGGTCTTCATCATTATTTTTTTGACCGAGCGAATAGGGAGAAAGGGTTCCCTCTGGCCAACGATTGGATGACCAGAAGTCACAGATTTAAAATAATTGGCAAATCAACGAGAGGGGGAAATGAGGGGGACTTTTCTTCATGAAGGTCCAGAAGACGTTACCGGAAAGAGTGGTGCAGTCAGACTCCACAGAAGCTTTCAAAAGGCAATGGGACATGCACTTGCAGAGGACTTCACTCCCAGGGCGATGGCGGAAGAGCTGGGCGGTGGGGTTAAACCGGATAGCTCTTTCAAAGAGCCTGCACAGGCACAATGGGCCGAATAGCCTCCTGTGTTGTAGGATTCTGAGGGTGTCACCATCTAAGGAAATTGAAGCAAAAAAAAGATTGTGATCAAACCAGACAGGCTGAGAGAAAGGGGCGAGTTCCCTCAGCTCGATCCCTGGGTACGCCACACCCCAACGTGGGCAGCTGAACCTATCCCTCTGGGACCCAGGGCAGCGAATTGGGGTCACCGATACTGAACCCCCTACCCCTCAGTGACAGAGTAGGACTAGAGTAATGCTCAATGCAGGCCAGTGACTGTAAGGCGGAGGTCCCGACACAAGAGTAGGAGAGCATCGGGCCCCTTCCCCACCATTTCCCATGCAGAAACCACCCGGTGTGAGGATGAAGGATTGTGGTGAGCAGGTGCACAGTTTCTCCGCTCTCGCCTCCTGGTGAGTGGGGCTCAGCACCGGAACGTAAAGCGAGCCTTTATCAGGCACTGGCCTGGCTTATCTGGTGCTCAATAGGACTCACAACAGTTTGCAGGAATTCCGCAGGGATACCCTCATCCACCACAGCCACAGATTGGTTGCAATCCCCCTACCCCGCGCGCCCCCCCCCACCCCCCCCACCCCGGGAATTCCTTCTCTCTGGAGTTCTCCCGCTCACCGTCCCTAACCTCCAGGCGTGTGGATGTTTAGCGCAGCCAGGCTGGTTGGCGGCTCCATTTGCAAAGTTCCTGTTGAACTAGATTGGGCGGTGGGGATCAAGAACTCTCTCCTCAAAATGCCTTTGAGGCTCGGGAGGTGTTTGGGGTGGGGTTTGGGGACAGTTGAACATTTCAAAACTGAGTTAGCTGGATTTTTGTTGGACAAAGGTATTAAGGGTTAGAGATCAAAGAGATAGATGGAGTTAGGGTGGATCAACCATGACCTAATCAAATTAATAAACAGGCTCGAGAAGCTGAATGGCCTCCTTGTGTTCCTACGTGTGTGTGTGTGTGTGTGTATGTATGTGTGTGTCTCTGTGTGTCTCTGTGTGTGTGTTTACGTGTATGTGTGTGCGTTTATGTGTCTGTGTGTGTGTTTATGTATGTGTGTGTGTGTTTGTGTCTGTGTGTATCTGTGAGTGTGTGTGTGCATACCTGTGAGTGTATTTGTCTGTTTTTGTATGTGTGATGTGTGTGTATGTGTCTGTGTGTGTGGATGTGTAGGGGGCTATATGTGTTTATGTGGATGTGTGTATCTGTAGATGCACGTTTGTGACTATATATGGGTGTGTGTATATATGTGCATGTGGGTGTGTGTAAATGTGTGGGTATGCGTTTGCAGGTGTACATGTGTGCCTTTGTGGGTTTTATATGTAGCTATATGTGTATGTGTATGAGACCCCAAAGCACATAAGGAGAGAGTTTAAAAATAAGGGGTCTCCCATTTAAGACAGAGATGAGAAGAATTTTTTTCTCTCAGAGGGTCGTGAATCTTTGGAATTCTCTTCCCCAGTGAGCGGTGGAGGCAGGTTCAATGAATATTTTTAAGGCAGTGATAGATAAATTTTTGATTAAGAAGGGAGTCAAAGGTTATCAGGGTGGGCAGAATGTGGAGCTGAGACCACAATCGGATCAGCCATGACCTTATTGAACGGCGGAGCAGGCTCGAGGGGCCGAATGGCCTACTCCTCCTAATTCGCAAGTTCACATGAAGTATTTTGATCAGATGACCAAAAGCTTGGTCAGAGAGCTAGGTTTTAAGGAGGGTCTTAAGGGAGGAAAATAGAGGTAGAGAGACAGAGAGGTGTAAGGACAGAATTCCAGAGCTTAGTCTTGGCAGCTGAAGGCACAACCACCAATGACAAAGCGAGTAAAATCAGGGATGCTGAAGAGGTTGGAATTAGAGGAGCATGGATACCTCACAGGGCTGTGGGGCTGGGGGAGATTACAGACTTAGGGAGGGGGTGAGACAATGGAGGGATTTGAAAACAAGGATGAGAATTTTGAAATCAAGATGTTGCTTCACCAGGAGACAAAAAGGTCAAGATGGGTGAACTGGATGTTGTGTGGGTCAAGACACAGGCAGCAGAGTTTTGGATGACCCCAAGTTTACAGAGGGTAGAATGTGGGGGACCAGCCAAAGGAGCATTGGGCAATGAGGCCTAAAGGTAACAAAGGCATGGATGAGGCTTTCAGCAGTAGATGAGCTGAGGCCAGGTCTTAAGTTGAAGATGTTACAAAGGCGGTCTTAGTGATAGTGTGAACTGTGATTGGAAGCTTACCTCAGAGTCAAATATGACACCAAGATTGTGAACAGCCTGGTTTAGTCTCAGACGGTTAGTAGTGGGGGGGATGGAGTCAGTAGCTGGGGAATGGAGTTTGGACCAGGGACCTACAACAGTGGTTTCAGCCAATAACTTAATTGGAGTAAATTTCTGCTTATGCAGTGCTGGGGGTCAGTTAAGGGCCCACATTTTTGCTGAGTCGGGGAGACTTGGGTGACCTTCAAAAATGGTAAGCGGAACCCCATCTCCGCCAGATCCCATTTTTGCCAGCAGGGGGAAGAGGGTGAGGCATGTTTCACATAGGCAGGAAACCCAAACATGGCAGGGTCATTTTATTGGACTGCTGTGTACAATCACACACAATTTTTGTTGCTCCAACAGACTTAACCTGAAGTGTGGGGACCACGATTTTATGGAGCACGACGGATTTAAGGTCTGTTTAAGTGTCATGATCTGAAGTGATTTAAATCCCCAGCCCTTTAAAATCATAAACAAAATGAGTCTGCAGCTTTCACTTCGAGCAAAATAACGGACACCCGATGCTCAAGTGCATTTATTGACAGGCCATCTGGTCTAGCTTTGAAAAAATCATTATCTGTCTATTTCTGTAATTTCAATAGGCTCCATTGTTTAGATTTCCAAAGGTTTGGTACTATAACTGAACCCATTATGAATGCTTGGCTGATTTTCAAAGGGTCCTGAAATACTTAACCCAGGAAGGAATGTATAGACATTTTGATTGACAGATTTAATAGGGTATTAAAGGATTATCCACCTTTGATGCGCTTATTGAAGTAGATGTTTGTTTTTACAGCAGATTGACCACTTGAGGGGATTTAAATTTTTTGGCTGGGATTCATGAATGAGAGTTTTTATAGTATCAAGTGTGTTTGAGTGAGAGCTCTATTACACTGTTACAAGTTTAATTTTTTTCATCTCCACGTGACTGCTGAGGTCTACTCAGAGTGAATACTGGGTGAGTGGCTATGGAGGGTATACGGGGGCATGGAGAGAGCATGGAGAATATGGGGAGGAATGAAGGTGGCTTTGGGAATATGAGGGGACATGGGGATATGAGGGGGGGGGGCGGATGGAGAGAGCATGGGGGATGTAAGGGAACATGGGAAGGGCATGAGTATTATGAGGGGACATGGGGGATATGGGGGCATGAGAGATACGAATGGGCATGGCGGTATGAGGAGGCATGGGGGTGCGGGTAGGTGGAGCAGTGGGAGGGTGTGAGAAGTCAGCACTAGAGAGTCGAACAGCCATAATGTAACACGACTGAAGTCCCAGAGAATGGATGCGAGCCTTCTAACCAGCCTCAATTGGCTTTCCAAACCAAAAATATGATGGGCGGATCCTTTTTAAAGGAATCAGGTTCTGCCAAGCCGGGAAGTTTCCCGACTCCACCCATCCACCTCCTCCACGAAAATTCGGCCCAGGCAGACTGATAACTTAGCAGCAGTGGAGGAGTCGAGGGACGGAGAGATAGTGGTGAAGTAGAACATAAGAACGTAGGAACAGGAGAAGGCCATTCAGCTCATCAAGACTGCTACACCATCAATACGATTATGGCTGGTCATCTACTTCACTTTTTTCCCCACATTATCCCCATGTCTCTTTATGTCACTGGCCTTTAGAAACCTGTCAATCTCTAATTTAAACATACTCAGTGACTGAGCTTCCATGGCCCTCTGGTGTAGAGAATTCCAAAGATTCTCAGCCTCCTGATTAAAAAAATTTCTCCTCATCTCGGTTCTAAGTGGCTTCCCCCTTATTCTGAAGTTGTGTCCCCTGGTTCTAGTCTCCCCAACCAGGGAAAACATCTTACCTGCATCTACCCTGTCTATTCCTTTAAGTATTTTGTAGGTTTCAATTAGATCACCTCTCATTCTTCGAAACTCTGGAGAATACAGGCCCAGTTTCCCCAATCTCTCTTCATAAGACAGTCCCGTCATCCCCAGAACAAGTCTGGTGAACCTTCGTTACACTCCCTCTATGGCAATAATATCCTTTCTGAGGTAAGGGGACCAAAACTGCACACAGTACTCCAGATGCGATCTAACCAAGCTTCTTTACAATTGAAGCAAGAATTCACTACTCCTGTACTCAAACTGTCTTGTGGTAAAGGCTGACATTCCATTAGCCAATAGCTGGCTGCACCTACATGCTTGCTTTCAGTGACTCATGGAAAAGGACACTCAGGTCCCTTTGTACATCTACAATTTCTAATTTCTTACCATTTAGGAAATACTCTGCACACATGCTCCTTCTACCGAAGTGGATAACCTCACATTTTTCCACATTATATTCCATCTGCCACGTTCTTGCCCACTCACTAAGTCTGTCCAAATCTCCTTGAAGCCACTTTACATCTTCCTCACAACACACATTCTCACCAGTGCTCAGTGTGATCAGCGTACATAAGAAAACTAACGCCATGCTTTTAGGTAAGGGGCAACACAGAAAAGAGAAATAGGTGGTGGGGGGGAACGAGGATTGATCCTTGTGGGGGTGGTCAGCAGAGGTAAAGGTGCATGTGCAGAAAGTGAAGCCATTGCTGGTGATTCTCTGGCTACGATCAGATGGATGAGAATGGAACCAGTCCCACCCAGCTGGACAACAGAGGAGAGGTGTTTGAGAAGGATTACATTGAATGAAGATGACATTGGAGGAGTTCACTGTTGGAGGAGGATGGTGTTGGAGGAGGACAGTGTTGGGGGAGGATGGTGTTGGAGGAGACTGATGTTGGAGGAGGATGGTGTTGGAGGAGGATGGTGTTGGAGAAGGAGGTCAGCATTGGAGGAGGGTGACGTTGGAGGAGGATGATGTTGGAGGAGACTGATGTTGGAGGAGGATGGTGTTGGAGAAGGAGGTCAGCATTGGAGAAGGGTGACGTTGGAGGAGGATGGTGTTAGAGGAGGGTGGCGTTGGAGGAGGATGGTGTTAGAGGAGGGTGGCGTTGGAGGAGGATGGTGTTGGGGGAGGATGGTGTTGGAGGGGGATGGTGTTGGAGGAGGATGGCGTTGGGGAGGATTGTGTTGGAGGGGTAGGATGGTGTTGGGGGAGGATGGTGTTGGAGGGGGATGGTGTTGGAGGAGGATGGTGTTGGGGGAGGATGTTGTTGGGGGAGGATGGTGTTGAAGGAGGATGTTGTTGGGGAGGATGTTGTTGGAGGAGGATGTGTTGGAGGGGGATGGTGTTGGGGGATGGTGTTGGAGGAGGATGGTGTTGGGGGAGGATAGTGCTGCCAATCCTGTCAAAGGCTGCAGAGCGGTCGAGAAGGATGATGAGGGAAAGTTTACCTTTGTCACAGTGACATGGGAGCCATTTAAGATTTTGATAAGAGCCGTTTATAGCGTTGGGTATGGGTTGGTAATCTATTGAAGGCCTAAAAAGGCTGACAAGAGTTTCTTGCCTGATGAGGGAAGGTTGGACAGACAAGGCTTGTATCCGCTGGAGTTTAGAATAGTAAGAGGCAACTTGATTGAAACATACAATATCTTGAGGGGCCTGGACAGGGTGGATGTGGAGAGGATGTTTCCTCTTGTGGGAGAATCTAGAACTAGGGGTTGCTGTTTAAAAATAAGGGGTCGCCCATTTTAAACAGAGATGAGGAGAAATGTTTTCACTCAGAGGGTTATGAGTCTTTGGAACTCTCTTCCTCAAAAGGTGGAAGCAGAGTCTTTGAATATTTTTAAGGCAGAGGTGGTTAGATTCTGGTAAGCAAGGGGGTGATAGGTTATTGGGGCAGGTAGGTGGGATGCAGATTTGAGGTTACAATCAGATCAGCCATGATTTTATTGAATGGCGGAGCAGGCTTGAGGGGCCGAGTGGCCTACTCCTGACCCTAATTTGTATGCTCATATGTAGGCAATTCTGAGCTCAGTGCAGGGCCCCCAGACATCGGATATATAGGCAGTGAGACAGAACGACAACAACTTGCATTAATATAGTGCCATTAATGTAGCAAAACGCCCCAAGGCTTCTCAGAGGAGTGTTGGCAAACAAAATTTAACACGGAGCCACGTAGGGAGATATTAGATCCGATGACCAAGAGGTCAGAGAGATGGGTTTTAAGGAGGGTAGTGAAGTAGAGGGGCAGAGAGTGTTAGAGGCGGGTGGAAATTCCTGAGCTCAGGGCGTAGGGAACTGAAGACACAGCCACCAATTGTGGGGCGATTAATATCGAGAGTGTGCATAAATGGTGGAGTGCAGACACCTCGGAGGGTGGTGGGGCCGGAGGAGGTGACAGAGATGGGGTGTTGGGGGATGGGGTGGCGGGGGGGAGGTGGGGGGGTGGGGTGTGAGGCCATGGAGGGATTTCAAAACAAGGATCAGAGTTTTCAAATTGAGGTGCCACTGGACTGGGAGCCAATGTAGATCGGCTGATGGGTGAAAGGGACTTGACGTGGTTGAGCTGGGATACAGGCCGCCGAGTCTTTGGATGGGCTCATCCTTATGGAGGGTGGAACATGAGAGTCCAGCCAAGCGCGCTCTGGAGCGGGCATAGCGTCGGAGTGTGCACTGGGGAAGCTGGGGAGGAAACAGCTGAGGTAAAAGGGCAAAGATGTAGCAGTGACCATACACTAGTCAGATACATTCATGCGACATTAGCGAGGGAATGTTGGAGGGAGAAGAACGAAAGGAGGTCTGCTTTAGAAATTAAAAAGGGTTACGGAGGAGCTGGCTTAGCTAATCAGAAAATGATTTAAAAGGCTGTTGGGTTAGCTAAGCTGTCTCCGTGTTTTGAGAAATGGAATACACGTGGAAGGCCGGTCACACAAACCAATTTCTGAGTGTCTGTCATTTGGAAGTGTCTCTTGTACCTTCTATTATGTCAAATATTTGCAACCATTGTGAGATGTCCCTACTTTATGAGTGCCATAGTTTGGGAGTGTTGTAGGGTGTTGGTTACAGTTCGGTAGTTCTGAAGAAGTTTTCGTAGTCATGTATAGGTTAACTGTAAGTCTTTATTGACTCTTAGAATTATTTACAAATATACAGTAAAGAGTACAAGCTAGGAGCTGTCTCCATGCTCACTGGTACACGCGGCTCAGTTTGACACCAGACTGACCCTGGGTGCGGGTCACTACTCACCGTGTGGGTAGTACTGTACTCAGTCCCACTTTAGCCCTATAGGTGCCAGTGAGTGTCTAGTTTGTGAGTGTCTAAATGTTGTGAGTATCTGTAGTTTGTGAATGTCTGTAGTTTGTGAGTGTCTATACTTTTCAAGGATCTGCAATCTGTGAGTGCTTGTAGTTTATGAATATCTGTAGTTTACTAGTGTCAGTTCTTTGCGAGTGTTTGTAGTTTGCAAGTGTCTGTAATTTGCAAGTGCCTGAAGCTTTTGAATGTCTTTAGGTTGTGAATGTCTGCAGTTTGTGAGTTTCTGTAATTTGAGTGTCTGTAGTTTGTGAGTGTCTGTTGTTTGTGAGTGTCTTTGTTTTCTGAGTGTCTGTAATTTGTGAGTCTGCAGTTTGTGAATGTCTGTAGTTTGTGAGTATCTGTAATTTGTGAGTGTGTAGTTTGTGAGTATCTGTAATTTGTGAGTATCTGTAATTTGTGAGTCTATGTAGTTGGTGAATGTCTGTAATTTGATTGTCTGTAGTTTGTGAATGTCTATAGTTTCCGAATGTCTGTAGTTTGTGAATGTCTATAATTTGTCTGTTGTGTTTGACTGTCTGCAGTTTGTGGGTTTCTGTAGTTTGTAAGAGTTTGTAGTTTGTGAAATGACTATAGTTTGTTATGCTTCTAGTTTGCAAACGGCTGTAGTTTAGGTGTGTTTGTAGGGCTTGGTTTCACTGATTTCCATCTTTATCCATCTTCAGCTAATTTGTTTCACTTTGACAAATTTCCCTGCTCGGCAGAGGTGAATAACTTGCCCCTCCCCGACCATTTAAACTGCTGGACGTCATTCGAACCCACTCAGATTCCTCACTGTCTCATCCTCTCCCCTTTCCACTTACTTTATTCGGCTACAACTTCCTTCCATTACAGTTGCCAACCAACCAGGGTTGGTCCCGGGAATCGGAGGGTAATCTCCAGGACTTTGCTGCGGGCAAATGTTCCGGAGGACAATCACGCGGGCATCGGGAGATGTGTTTTCCTCGTTTATTTATTTATTTTTTTGCTTCGTTTTAAAAAGACTGAAGGTGGGGAGCAAGCCTGTTTGTCAGGGCGGAACCTGCAGGAGCCCTGGCCAAGCAGAGTGGACATCGCCTCTCTCCAGCGTTCCTCACACTGACAAAGAAGTGTGGCTGGTTCCTGTTTGGGAGGCTGACCTCCCGATATCTGCCCCCGTTAGGGTTTTATTTTTCTGGGTTTTAAGGCTTGTAGGGTTTTAAAAGGAATTGAAAGGGTGAGGCAGGGAGGAACATTTTCCACTGGAGGGTCCAGGATAGGACTAGGAGGGGGTAGGGATGGGGGGCGGTGGGGTGGGTATAACCTTAAAATCAGGGCTTTGGCTACTCTGGAGAGAAGTTAGGGAGCGTCTTCTTTATGCAAGGACTAGGAGAAATGTGCAAGCCTCTCCCAAAAAAAGACAGTGGATGCTTGCCCAATTTAATGATGTTAAAGCTGAAGTAGATAAATAAGGGTGTAAAAGGATATGGGGGCCGAGGTGGGTAAATGGAGTTAGTACGCAGGCAAGCCATGGTCTCAACTGAATGGCAGAACAGGCTCGAGGGGCTGAATGGTCTCTTCCTGTTCCCCTATCCCCTGCATTCCTAATCTTTTCTTTCCGTTGAGTTCTGTGGCTGAGGTTTCCTAGCACCCAGTGGGAAACAATCCCAAACTTGCCTCGATTAAACACCCGCCATCGTCTGGTTCAGCTCCGTTGGCCTCTTGTGGCACACCCGGCTTTTTATCCAATGAAATCACGGATTCTTAAAGCGGATGCAGCACAGAAGGAGGCCTTTCAGCCCGTCGTGCCCATGGCTATCTCTCTGCAAGAGGAGCCCAGGTCGCCCCGCTCCTGCCTCTTCTCCCTGTGGCTGCTGCTGCTGCTGTTGCTGCTGCTTGTAGCTCCTCCTGCCAGGAGATCAGCAGTCAAGGCCCGTTACCCTCGTCCATCTCACACCATCCTCACACATCCACTATAGCTCGCCTGTGACTGCCCTGTGACATCTGTCACCCAGCTCCGCCTAGGTCAACCCCCCTCTTTCTGCTGCCCTCCCCTTTGCCCTCTAGAAGAGATCTCTGTGACGTTTCAACTCTGATCAAATGGCTGAAAAATTGACATTTTCTTTTTTGGATATCTTCTCATTCTGGCAGTTTCAATTTCATTTGCCTGACAGGTCTGCATGTGGAATTTTAAGCGTATGTCTTAGCACCCACATTCCCAAAGGTCTCTGTTTCCTTCCTCCTCCTGGTCCCAGGCCCTCAGAGGGTGTTGGCGACCATGGGCTTTCCATTGGATTGGTCCATGGTGACGCTCGGCGAAGCACTGCTGTGGTTTTGCCGTTACTTTCTGCAGTATGGCCGACCAGGAAACTCTCCCGCTCTCGCCGCCGGCCATCAGGCGTATCAGAAGGATTCACAGGCCACATTAAGAATGCACCTTCCATGGCCACCGAGTCCTGGAGTAGGACTTGACCCCGGAGTTTCTGGTCCAGAGTTAGGGGCACTGCTCCACACAGCCTCCCACCTACCCCCTTCCACAGATTTTCATTTAATGTTCAGGTTTCTGACCCATTCAGGAAAGTGGTTGGAATGTGACGTCTCATGAGCTTCTTCCCCGTTACAAGCTTGAGTTTTGTTGTTGTTAGCGAATCTTTCATCCCCACAAAGTTACCTCTGGCTGTCTCTGTTCCTCTGTTAGTTCCGGAACCGACCATGTTCTGTCATCGTTTGTCCTAAGCAGGAAAATGTATCTACTTGTTCGAGAGTGACACCATCCGCTCCTTTCTTCAGCCCTTTCCTGCAAATACTTTTTTCATCAGGTCATGATCCAATTTCCTTTCAACCATCACATCCGATCAAATCGAAAATGAACACATTTCCCCTGCAGCCAAGGGGGTGGAACTGCCTCTCCCTTTGTCAGGTGCCTTGCGTCTGTGTGCACTTCCCGCTTGCCGCGTTTACTTCCTGTGTCACGGTTTTCTCACCCTCGATCGTCAGGCCCAAAGTGAAGCCTTGCTTTCACGGTGCCCTCGCGCTGCTTTCAATAACCACCCCACCCTTACTGCACAGGGCCCCCCCATCTCCATCCTCCCAGCCCGACCCTGGGAGCTACAGCAGGCGCCCAGTGCCTCGCTGCCTCCCTCGCCTGTCTACCGTTGCCATGGCTCCCACTCCGAACCCCCTGGGGAGCGCTCTCCCCTCCAGACGCGAGGGTAGCAGCCTCAAGGCCCAGTCCAGGGACTTGAGTGCCCATCCATGTGAGTGCAATCACATGCCCGCGCTCCCAAACCCGGTAGCCGGGGAGTCCTGCTGCCTTTCGGATGGGACAGTAAACTGAGGCCCTGTCTGCCCTCTCAGGTCACTATCGGGGAGAAGAGCGAGGGGACGGGGCATTATTTTCCCCAGCGTCCAGGGTCAACGTTCATTGCCTGGCCAACGTCACGGGAAGAGTTCGTTCCGCTCATCGCTGCATTGTTGTTTGTGGGATCTTGCTGTGCGCGACTTGGGACCTTCAGGCAGCACTTCGTCAGCTGACAGGGGTATCGCGAGATGGGTGAAAGACGCAGCCGGAATGAAAATTGTCCTTCCAATACCCCGCTGCCAGTCCTGAACTCCACTTTGACCGTGCGCATTCTCCCCCGGACTCCCAGCCTCCGACACTCCAAAGGGGGGCGAAAACCCCACTTCCAACGCCGAGGACTTCCCTCCAGCTCCTGCCTCCCCTCACCAGTCCGCTGTCTACAGCCTCGGCTTCTGGTCAGGGTGCCGCATCCCCCATCCAGACCCCAAAACGCAGGGTCCCACTGGTGAGCTGGCAGCCAGCAACTCATGTTTGGGCACTTGTGTACCATGACCAGCTATGGTAGCCACTTGAAGGCCGGTCCATCAGCTCAAGGCTTGGCGTTGCGAACCTGACCATTGCCCACCAACCCCTCCACCCCCACTAGACTTTGCCAGTGAGGGTGCCATGAGGGAATGGGTGTTGGGCTTGCGGCAGGGACGGGGGACGGTGCAGCGTGAGGTGACAGTTGCCCTCCACCGCCTCGTGTGGCATGAGGCGTTGGTAGGCTATTCGGCCGTGGACGGCGTTGCACCCAGGCCCAGTCCTGACATTCCAGAGGGGTTCACCACTCTGTAACCCGGAGCCGGACACATGGCCGAACTCGGCCTCATGTGGTGGTGAGAGCAGCGGCAGTGCCTGTACCAAAACTCTGGTTGACATGAGATATCCCGAAAATCTGGGATCATTCCTCAGTACTGCCCCGCGACAGTGCAGCACTCCCTCACTACTGCCCCTGCGACAGTGCAGCACTCCCTCATTACAGACCCCCTGACAGTGCAGCACTCCCTCATTACAGACCCCCTACAGTGCAGAACTCCCTCATTACAGACCCCCTGACAGTGCAGAACTCCCTCAGTACTGACCCTCTGACAGTGCAGCACTCCCTCAGTACAGACCCTCTGACAGTGCAGCACTCCCTCAGCACTGACCCTCTGACAGTGCAGCACTCCCTCAGTACTGACCCGTTGACAGTGCAGCACTCCCCCAGTATAGACCCTCTGACAGTGCAGCACTTCATCAGTACTGACCCTCTGACAGTGCAGCACTCCCTCAGGAATGGCCCTCTGACAGTGCAGCACTCCCTCAGTACTGACCCTCTGACAGTGCAGCACTCCCTCAGGATTGGCCCTCTGACAGTGCAGCACTCCCTCAGGATTGGCCCTCTGACAGTGCAGCACTCCCTCAGGATTGGCCCTCTGACAGTGCAGCACTCCCTCAGGATTGGCCCTCTGACAGTGCAGCACTCCCTCAATACTGACCCTCTGACAGTGCAGCACTCCCTCAGGATTGGCCCTCTGACAGTGCAGCACTCCCTCAGGATTGGCCCTCTGACAGTGCAGCACTACCTCAATACTGACCCTCTGACAGTGCAGCACTCCCTCAGGATTGGCCCTCTGACAGTGCAGCACTCCCTCAGGATTGGCCCTCTGACAGTGCAGCACTCCCTCAGGATTGGCCCTCTGACAGTGCAGCACTCCCTCAATACTGACCCTCTGACAGTGCAGCACTCCCTCAGGATTGGCCCTCTGACAGTGCAGCACTCCCTCAGGATTGGCCCTCTGACAGTGCAGCACTCCCTCAGGATTGGCCCTCTGACAGTGCAGCACTCCCTCAATACTGACCCTCTGACAGTGCAGCACTCCCTCAGGATTGGCCCTCTGACAGTGCAGCACTCCCTCAGGATTGGCCCTCTGACAGTGCAGCACTCCCTCAGGATTGGCCCTCTGACAATACACCCCTCTCTGTGTGCAGTATGCAATGGTTGCAAAACAATTTGAAGAGAGCACTGTCAGAGGGTCAGTACTGAGGGAGTGCTGCACTGTCAGAGGGTCAGTACTGAGGGAGTGCTGCACTGTCAATGGGACAGTACTGAGGGAGTGCTGCACTGTCGGAGAGGAAGTACTGAGGGAGACTGCACTGTCAGAGGGGCAGTATTGAGGGAGTGCTGCACTGTCAGAGGGTCAGCACTGAGGGAGTGCTGCATTGTTCGAGGGTCAGTGTTGAGGGAGTGCTGCACTTTCAGCTGGTTAGCGCTGAGGGAGTGCTGCACTGTCGGAGGGTCAGTACTGAGGGAGTGCTGCACTGTCAGAGGGTCAGTAGTGAGGGACAGCTGCACTGTCAGAGGGTCAGTACTGAGGGAGTGCTGCACTGCCTGAGAGTCAGTACTGAGGGAGTGCTGCACTTTCAGAGGGGCAGTACTGAGGGAGCGCTGCACTGTCGGAGAGGAAGTACTGAGGGAGTGCTGCGCTGTCAGAGGGTCAGTACTGAGGGAGACTGCACTATCAGAGGGTCAGTACTGAGGGACTTCTGCACTGTTAGAGGGTCAGTACTGAGGGAGTGCTGCACTGTCAGAGGGTCAGTACTGAGGGAGTGCTGCACTGTCAGAGGGTCAGTACTGAGGGAGTGCTGCATTGTCAGAGGGTCAGTACTGAGGGAGTTCTGCATTGTCAGAGGGTCAGTACTGAGGGAGTGCTGCACTGTCAGAGGGTCAGTACTGAGGGAGTGCTGCATTGTCAGAGGGTCAGTACTGAGGGAGTGCTGCACTGTCAGAGGGGCTTTACTGGGCTGCATTGTTGAGATGCCATTCTTCAGATTGGACATTTAAGCTGCGTCCCTGTTGACCCCTCATGTGCTCCAAGAAGCTCTGATGAGCACCATTCAGGAGCAAGTTCAGCTGGGGCACCGACTACCGGCTGCTCCCTAAACCCCCTTCAGCGAAAACTGGATCCTTTCGCTGTTGTCGCCGGCAAGGATTTGACGCCCCCCTTTCGAGTAAGGCCAGGGGCATCGAAACCCCATCTGCCAAGCGGCCAGTATTTATCTCGGTGTAAACCTCACTGAGAAACATCACACAACCTGGGCACGACGGCTGAGAACGAGACCCCCTCGTCCACCTCACCCCCCCTTACCCCCCTCGCCCCCCTCGCCCCCTCGCCCACCTCACCCCCTCGCCCACCTTGCCCCCCTCGCCCCCCTCGCCCACCTCACCCCCTCGCCCACCTCGCCCACCTTGCCCCCCTCGCCCACCACACCCCCTCGCCCACCTCACCCCCTCGCCCACCTCGCCCCCCTCGCCCCCCTCGGCCACCTCACCCACCTCACCCCCTCGCCCACCTCACCCCCTCGCCCCCCTTGCCCCCATCGGCCACCTCACCCACCTCGCCCCCCTCGCCCACCTCACCCCCTCGCCCCCCTTGGCCACCTCACCCACCTCACCCCTTCGCCCACCTTGCCGCCTCGCCCACCTCACCCCCTCGCCCACCTCACCCCCTCGCCCCCCTCGCCTCCTCGCCCAACTCGCCCACCTCACCCCCCTCACCCCCCTTGCCCACCTCGCCCCCCTCGCCCCCCAGCCCACCCCCACTCCGCTCCCCTCGTTGCCGTGGGCGATGCTATTCCGAAGGAGATGGATCAGCTGTCGGGTTGAGCCAAGGAGACAGAAAGGTGCTCGTTTGAAGCCCTGATCGCAAATTCTTTCAGAAGCCACAGGTATGTTGGGGCTGACAGGCACTCAAGGTTTGAAAGGCAGCTCCCCCCGATCCCCCCTTTGACAAACTCAACCCCCCACCCCCAACCCCCACCTCCTTCCCATCCCCCAAAACACCGTCTACCCCTCCCCACCCCCCCCCCGCCCAGCTCTGTAACTGAGCATGTCTCCCTCCCGACACAGAAAGGAAAGCAGCTAAACTTTTACATTGATAAAATAAATGAAACCTCGGCTGGGCCCTGCAGAGACAGAGGCCCCTTTGTTCGAGCCGGGCCTGGCTGCAATTCAAAAGGGGGCTGGGGAGTCAAAGGTCGCGCTGCATGCTCCTCAATCAGTGCCCAGCTGCTTCGGAGAGTGAAAAGTCAGCCCTGACATCGGAGGCATTCCAGCGCTCTCCCCTGGTCCGCTTTCCCATCTTGCTCCCTCACCCCTGCCCTAGCCCCCTGGAGCCGCCATCCCCGCCACCCCCCACCCCCACCCCTGAGGTGATGACTTGAGCTCATCCAAAACTCTGCTGCCCCTGCGCTGCCTCGTATCGAGCCCCGTTCACCCGTCGCTTGCCTGCGCTCGCTGGCCTACACTGCGTCCCGGTCCGGTAACAGGAACAGGAGGAGGCCATTCGGCCCCTCGAACTTACATTTTTGATTTATTCGCTCACGGGATGCAGGCGTCGCCGGCTGGGCCAGCATTTTTATTGCCCCCGCCCCCCCCCCCCCCCCCTAAGAAGGTGGTGGTGAGCTGCCTTCTTGAGCCGCTGCAGTCCATGTGGTGTGGGTACACCCACAGTGCTGTTAGAGAGGGAGCTCCAGGATTTTGACCCAGCGACAGTGAAGGAACAGCGATATATTTGCAAGTCAGGATGGTGAGTGACTTGGAGGGGAACTTTCAGGTGGTGGTGTTCCCATCTATCTGCTGTTCTTGTCCTTCTAGATGGTAGTGGTCGTGGGTTTAGAAAGTGCTGCCTAAGGAGCCTTGGTGAATTCCTGCAGTACATCTTGTAGATGGTATACACTGCTGTTACTGTGTGTTGGTGGTAGAGGGAGTGAATGTTTAGGGATGGATTGCCAATCAAGTGGGTTGCTTTGTCCTGGATGGTGTCGAGCTTCTTGAGTGTTGTGGGAGCTGCACTCATCCAGGCAAGTGGGGAGTATTCCATCAAACTCCTGACTTGTGCCTTGTAGATGATGTTGGGGAGTCAGGAGCTGAGTAACTCTCCACAGAATTCCCAGCCTCTGACCTGGCCTTGGCTGGTCCAGTTCAGTTCCTCATTAATGGTAACCCCCAGGATGTTGACAGTGATGGTAATGCCATTGAATCTCAAGGGGCGATGGGTAGGTTCTTTCTTGTTGGAGATGGTCATTGCCTGGCACCTGTGTGGCACGAATGTAACTTGCCACCTATCAGCCAGTCCTGGATATTGTCCAGGTCTTGCTGCATATGGTCATAGACTACTTCAGTATCTGAGGAGTCACGAATGTTGCTAAACATTGTGCAATCATCACCGAACATCCCCACTTCTGACCTTATGATGGAAGGAAGGTCATTGATAAAGCAGCTGAAGATGGTTGGGCTGAGGACACTACCCTGAGGAACATCACGTCCTGGAGCTGAGATGACTGACCTCCAACAACCTCAACCATCTCCCTTTGTGCTAGGTATGACTCCAACCAGCAGAGAGTTTTCCTCCTGATTCCCGTTGACTCCAGTTTTGATCGGTCTCCTTGATGCCACACTCGGTTAAATGCTGCCTTGATGTCAAGGGCAGTCACTCTCAATTCGCCTCTTGAGTTCAGCTGTTTGTCCATGTTTGAACCAAGGCTGTAATGTTCCATTAGACCATGGATGATTGACACCTTAACTCATTTATCTGCCCTTGTTCTGTATCTTTCAATATTCTTGCCCAACAAAAAAGCTCCCGGTATCACTCTCTGTTCTGACATAACCCCTGAATGGTCTAGCCCTAATTTTAATGTTGTGAACCCTTTTTCTAGACTCCACTATCAGACCTGGAAGGAAGAAACATTTCGGACCACTATTCTTATTTCCCAGTTTTTACTGGGGTTCCATTTTAAGGTATACAAGACCAGTTCAGACCAGTACTCCTATTTCCCAGTTTTTACTGTTTTTTCCTTCTGGGAAGGAAATAGTTTCTCTCTATCTACACCATCAAATGCTTTGATCATCTTAAACACCTCAAATATATCATTTCTTAACCATCTATACATCTGTATAGGGAAATTGCTAGACTCCATTATTAAGGAGGTTATAGCAGGGTACTTAGAAAATCATAAGATGATCAGACAGAGTCAACGTGGTTTTGTGGAAGGGAACTTGTGTTTAACTAATTTATTGGAGTTCTTTGAGGAGGTAGCAAGCGAGGTGGCCAAAGCGGAACCTGTAGATGTGGTGTGCTGGAATTTCCAAAGGGATTCCATAAGGCACAACATCAAAAGTTACTACTCAAGATAAGATCACTTTGTGTAGAGTATTGTATCAGCATGGGTAAAGGATTGGTCAGCAGAGAGTTGGGACAAATGGGTCTTTTTCGGATTGGCACGCTTTAATTAGTGGAGTACCACAGGGATCAGTGCTGGGGCTGCAACTATTTACAATCTATATCAATGACTTGGATGAAGGAACCGAATGTATGTAGCTAAGTTTGTCCATGATATCAAGGTAGGTAAGAAAGTAAGTTGTGAAGAGGAGGTAAAGAGTCTACAAAGGGATGTAGATAGGTCACGAAAGTGGGAAAAAAATTGGCAGATGGAGTATAACGTGAGAAAATGCGAACTTGTCCACTTTGGCAGGAAGAGTAGAAAGGTAAGATATTATTTAAATGGAGAGGGACTGCAGAACCTGGTGGTACAGAGGGACCTGGGTGCCTTACTACACAAATCACAACAAGTTAGTACGCAGGTACAGCAAGTGATCAGGAAGGCAAATGGAATGGTGTCGTTTATTGTAAGGGGAATGGAATATAAAAGTAGGGATGCTTTGCTACAGTTGTACAGGGCGTTGGTGAGACCGCATCTGGAGTACAGTGTACAGTTTTGGTCTCCTTATTTGTAAAAAGGGATAATTGTGTTAGAAGCAGTTCAGAGAAGGTTCACTTGACTCATTCCTGGGATGAAGGGCTGATCCTATGAAGAAAGGTTGAACAGGCTGGGGCCCATACCCATTGGAGTTTAGAAGAATGAGAGGTGATCTTAGTGAAACATATGCGACTCTGAGGGGACTTCATAGGGTGGATTCCAGGAGGATTTTTGCACTTTTGAGGGAGACTAGGAAAAGGGGGCACAATTTAAAAATATGAGATCTCCCTTTTAACACAGACGTGGGGGTGAATACTTTCTCCCAGAAGCTCATTACTCTGTGGAATTCTCCCCAGCGAGCAGTGGAGGCTGAGACATTGAACTTATTCAGGGCTGAGTTAGACAGATTTTTGTTAGACAAAGGAGTCAAGGCTTATGGGGGGAGGTGGGTGCAGACAGGAAAGGGGAGCTGAGACCACAACCAGGTCAGCCACAATCTTATTGAATTGGGGAGGAGGCTTGAAGGACTGGATGGCCCACTCCTGCTCCTAAGGCCTATCCTATACCCGAGTGATTGCAAACCAAGTCTATGTAACCTGTCCTCATAATTTATCCTTAATTAACCTAAATTAACTTTTTTAGCCCTAGTATCATTCTGGTGACTCTGCCTCCACGCCCTCCAAGGCCGATCTATCCTTCCTGAGATGCGGTGCCCTGAACTGAACACAGTTACTCCAGATGGAGTCCAACCAGAGCTTTCTGTAAACTGGAACATAACTTCCACCCCTTTTGTATTCTTGTCCTTGAGATAAAGACCATCACTCATTTCACCATTTTACTCATTTTTTTGCACCTGTCCACTAGCTTTTCCAAATTTCTGTACATGGACCCCTATATCTCTCCACTAATCCCCACAGTCGCTCCTAATTTTTCCCATATTCTAATCTAGCTTCCTTAGGTCCCAAGCCCTCCCACTTTCCCATACTGGACTGCAACTCTAACAGTTTTGCCCCGTCACTTATATCCATCAGTGTCCCTTTGTAACTTTCTGTTCCTGTCTACATGACTTACGGTTTGATCTAACTTGGTGTTATTCTTTCCCTTTATTCTTTCACGGGATGTGGGCGTCACTGGCAAGGCCAGTATTTGTTGCCCATCCCTAATTGCCCTTGAACTGAGTGCTTTGCTCGGCCATTTCAGGGGGGCAGTTAAAGAGTCAACCATGTTGCTGTGGGTCTGGAGTCACATGTGGGTCAGACCGGGTAAGGACGGCAGATTTCCTTCCCTAAAGAGCGTTAGTGAACCAGATGGGTTTTTACGACAATCGATGGTAGTTGTCATGGTCACCGTCACTGAGATTAGCTTTCAATTCTAGACTTCGTTAATTGAATTTAAATTGCACCAGCTGCCTTGGTGAGATTTGACCAGCAAACTAGCCTGGGCCTCTGGACATTAGCACTATGGTAACACCACGTCTCCCCACTATGTCAGTAAAAACAGATAGGCAGCCTTCTGTTCCTTTATCTCAGTCATTGAGAAGACAAGATAAACACCATTCAGGTTAGGATTATTCTAGAGTTTATAATGGACGTGTAAACCACCTGCAAATATTACACCTCCTGACTCCCTAAAACCTGTCCACCATCTACAAGGCACAAGACAGAAGTGTGATAGAATACTCCCCACTTGCCTGGATGGGTGCAGCTCCCACAACACTCAGGACAAAGCAGCCCCCTTGATGGGCACTCCATCCACCTCCTTCAACTTTCACTCCCAGTGGTAGCAGTGTGTACCATGTATAAGATGCACAGCAGCAACTCACCAAGGCTCCTTCGACAGCACCTTCCAAACCCATGGCTGCCACCACCTAGAAGGACAAGGGCAGCAGATAGATTGGAACACCACCACCACCTGGAAGTTCCCCTCCAAGTCACTTGCAATCCTGACTTGGAAATATATCCCCGTTCCTTCATTGTCGCTGGGTCAAAATCCTGGAACTCCCTCCCTAACAGCACTGTGTGTGTACCTACACCAGCAGCTCAAGAAGGCAGCTCTCCACCACCTTCTCAAGGGCAATTAGGGATGGGTAATAAATGCTGGTCTAGCCAGCGACACCCACATCCCGTTTATGAATATTAAAAGAAGTGTCTCAATGGTTAGAGAACACTTACTATTAGTAGGATCACTAGGAGGGTGGTACCTGAGTCACAGAATCACAGAAATGTTACAGTGCAGAAGGAAGCCATTTGGCCCATCGTGTCTGCACGTTGCTGTCTCTTACATCCCCTTGGTCTTTCCCTGGTTGGTCAATGGGAATTTCCTACCCAGGTCATGCACGTTGGAGAATCAAGGCAGGAAGTGGGGGTGGGGGGGAAGGGGCGGGGATTGAGTGAACCGACTCTTGAGGGAGGAGGAAAAACAGGAGGAATTGTTGATGTGTCGACATTCCAGGCTCTTAATGATCAGGTTTTAGGAAGAGCCAATATTGGCAGAGGGCAGGCTGAGGTGAGGCTGGAGAGGATGCAATGTTCTTTAGCTGGACGTCTCAGCTATAAATAGGCAGCTCGGGCACTGAGCAGTCCAAAGGATGACACAAAGCCTCTGGATTGTGGGGTGGAGGGCCAAACAGAAGCCGGGGAGGTCCAGGGGAATGGAATGTGATCACAAGCCAGCCTGAATTGTGCAAGACTCTCGCCATCCACTTGTTCCAAGTGCGTCCGCACACCCCCCCGCTCCACCCCACTACTGCCCCACCGCCCACCTCCCCCCACGCCACACAACCCTCCCTCCTTGAAGGGACCACGTGCCCCAGGAGCAGGATTCGCCTCAACCCCTTACCCAACTGGCATCACCGGCATCAGCAGCGAAAGACCAGGATGATTCGACCCTGGGGAAAACTGGCAAACCGCACCCGGCCCCCACACCCCGACCCTGATTGGGAACGTCACTGGCTCCGGGATCACTGAGCCGGGACATGCTTCACAGCCAATGGAGTCCTTTGGAAAGGCGGTCGCCATCGCCATGGAGGCCACTTTGAGCACAGCAAGATCCCAGATGTGATGTTGGCCAGAAAATCTGTCCTTTTTGTTGATGCCGGTTGAAAAGAAAGAAATATACAAAATGCCTTTCGTCACCACCTGATGCCTTAAAGTGCTCTGCAGCCAGTGAAACACTTGTAAAGTGTACTCGCTGTTGTAATGTAGGGAACGTGGCAGCCAATTTGCGCACAGGAAGCCCCCACAAGCAGTGACGCGATAATGGCTGGATCATTTGATTTTTGGTGATGTTGGTTAAAGGATAAATATTTGTCAGGGCCCCAGGGTGAATTCGCCAGTCTTTTTCGAAATAGCACCATGGGATCTTTCACATCCACCCAGGCAGGCAGGTTTAATATCTTTTCTGAAAGACGACATCCCTGACAATGCAGCACTCCCTCAGTACTGACCCTCTGACAGTGCAGCACTCCCTCAGTACTGACCCTCTGACAGTGCAGCACTCCCTCAGTACTGACCCTCTGACAGTGCAGCACTCCCTCAGTACTGCCCCTCTGATAGTGCAGCACTCCCTCAGTACTGACCCTCTGACAGTGCAGCACTCCCTCAGCACTGACCCTCTGACAGTGCAGCGCTCCCTCAGTACTGACCCTCTGACGGTGCAGTACTCCCTCAGTACTGCCCCTCTGACAGTGCAGCATTCCCTCAGTGCTGGCTTTGACAGTGCAGCACTCCCTCAGTACTGGCTCTGACAGTGCAGCACTCCCTCAGTACTGGCTCTGACAGTGCAACACTCCCTCAGTACTTACTCTGACAGTGCAGCATTCCCTCAGTGCTGGCTCTGACCGTGCAGCACTCCCTCAGTACTGGATCTGACGGTGCAGCACTCCGTCAGTAGTGATCCCCTGACAGTACAGCACTCCCTCAATACTTACCCCCTGACAGTGCAGCACTCCCTCAGTAGTGACCCTCCGACAGTGCAGCACTCCCTCAGTACTGACCCCACTGACAGTGCAGCACTCCCTCAGCACTGATCCTTTCAACATCCACCGTGTCAAGTCCCCTCAGGATCTTATATGTTTCGGTAAGATCACCCCTCATTCTTCTTAACTCCAATGGATGCAGGCCCAGCCTGTTCAACCTTTCTTGATAAGGAACCCCCATCTGAGGTATCAGCCAAATGAACATTCTGTGAACTGCTTCCAACATATTTATATCCTTTATTAAATAAGGAGAGCAAAAGTGTACACAGTATTCCAGATGTGGTCTCGCCAACGTCCTGTACAACTGTAGCAAAACATCCCTAGTTTTATCTTCCATTTCCCTGGCATTAAACTACAGCGTTCCATTGGCCTTCCTGATCACTCGCTGCACCCTGCGTGTTAACTTGTTGTGACTCGGGGAATCGAGTGGGAAGTTGAGGGAGCAAATGGCCTCCATCTAAACCCTGTCCAAGGATGATGTTTCCCGTGGCTCCGTGAAATGGGGGGGGGAGGAGGGGGTGGAGGGAGTGGAGGGGAGGAGGGGAGGAGGGGAGGAGGATCGCTGTTTGCCGAGCGTCCCAGAATGAAACCCACAACCATTTCCCTTGCCCAGCAGAAGCGAATTAAAGTGTGTAATTCGCCAGGGTTACATTAACCCTCCCCCCCTGCCCCTCGCTCCGCACTCCAATGCCACCGCCAACCAAATTAGGTACTGCAGCAGGGATACAGTGGTAAAGTCACTGGGCGAGTACTCCATAGAGGCCCAGATATGGGTTCAAATCCCACCATGGCCACTGGTGGCATTTAAATTCATTTAATTAATTAACAAAAATCAGGAATTAAAAGTCAACCTCAGTAACGGTGACCACAGAACCATCATTGTTCATCATAAAAATAACCCATCTGGGTCACTAATGTCCCTTTGGGGAAGGAAATCTGCCGCCCTTACCCATCCTGGTCTATACCAGACTCCACAGGCCCCACAGCCATGTGGAGTTGGCTCTTTTACCCTTTCTGTAGTGGCCCAGCAAACCACTCAGTTCGAGGGCAATTAGGTAAGGGAAACAAATGCTGGCCCTTGCCGGCAACGCCCAAACCCCGTGGAAGGATGAAGAAAAAAAATTCTCAGGGATGTGTTTATGAGGAAGCCTTGGAGTCCAGGTGATCCCAGGGCTACGCGCCAGAGAGAACAGTGAGGCTTGTCAGTCACTTTTTCACAGCCTCTGGTGATTGTTTCCTGTCTTCATGGGGGTGTTTGATCTTGTTTAAAAAGGGAGGCCTTTTCACACCTTTTCACACACCTCTCCCTGCACCCTCACCACCACCGCCCCCCTCCCCCCACCGCCCCCCCTCCCCCACCGGCACCCCCGACCCCAACACCTCACTCCCACCTCAGGAATTCGCAGACTTCAAAACCAGCGAGACGCTGCAGGCAGCTGACTGTGGAGTCTTTCACTTGATGCTCTATTCTGAGTCCCCTTTTGCAACCAGGTCCCACTGAAGCCAAAGTAAGCAACAGGCCGGGGAGACTTGCCAAGGCCTTCCATTTAGAAAGGGCCTACTGTTCCTTGCTGCCGTCCACAAAGTCCTCCCCATTCGTCTTTGCCGTTAAAGGACACCCTCCCAGCGAACGCTCGGTCATCTTCTCTTCTGGGAAATGATCCCATTTGGGCCTCATTATCGGCAGGATTCAGGGGGTCACGAGGACTGAATTGAAGCAATTGAGGACTGAAGGGGTGGGAGCCATCATTAAGGCCGCCATTTATGAGGTAACACCCCAGCCCAGCACCAGCTCCAGTCAAGCCCTCAACCCCAGCGTCGGTGGCATCGGAAGTTACCAAAGATAAGAAAATGGGGATTGACTTCATTGGAGAGCAAGGAGAGAGAGCTGAGGCTGAGGGCTTGACTGGAGGCGGTGCTGGGCTAGGATGGAACCTCAGAAAGGGCTCCCACCCCATCAGTCCTCGATGACGGCATCGGCGTCAACGCAACACAGTTAAGTCATGAAAGAGGAGAGGTAGAAATGAAGATTTGCATTTCTATAGCGCTTTTCACCATCCCAGGATGTCCCCAAAGCGCTTTACAGCCAGTGAAGTACTTCTGAAAGCGTGGTCGCTGTTGTAATGCAAGAAACGCGGCAGCCAATTTGCGCACAGCAAGATCCCCCACAAGCAGCAATGTGATAATGGTCGTCGGTTATGGGTTTTGGTTGAGGGTTAAATATTGGCCCGGGTCACCATGTAGCAGTCCCCGGCTCTTAGAATGGTTTTAGCACAGAAGGAGACCGTTCGGCCCCCTGTCAGTTGTCTGCCAGAGCAACCCCTCGAGTCCCATACCCTTGCCAATTTCCCGTAGCCCAACCAACTCTTCTCTCTTTGCATGACCGTAAGACAATGTAGGTCAGCGAGCAAGCATGGGTTGGGGGTGTGATTGGGGAACAGGACCTGGTGTGAGCTGGGACATGGGGGCAGCAGAGTTTTGGATGCCAGCAGGTTTGCTGAGGGTGGAAGTGAGAGACCAGGAGTGTTGTTATGCACATTCTGAGCCACAGGCTATTTACAGCAACCCCTCTCCCTCATCCACGGCCTCACAGGGTGGACTTGACACTCCTTTGGGCATTTTCTGCTCCAGCTCCTGGCTCTTGGATAGATAGACAACTCCTTGGGCCTTTGAGACTCCCGTTAATGGTCCCTGGGTAGACTCACCGCCCATCAGGCCTTTGAAGCTCTATTTGTTTTGATTCTTTGATGTTCGAAGGCTGTGCTTGACATCAACAGAGCTGGGATTCACTGCTGATTCCCTCTCCTTAAGCTGTTCTCCAGCAAAGAGGATAGTTTCCACATTGAGTTTGGACAGGGCCACTGTTGGAGAAAGATGATTTAATAGAACGATTGACACTCTGGTTTCTCTTTCAGTGAGGAAGTGCCTGACCAATGCTTAGCAACTGATCATTGTTGCTGTGACTGAGGTGTGGGAAATCAGTGAGCCAGGCCTGCGGCCTACCAACCCCAAGGTACAATGAGCTGCCACATCGTGGGCAGTCCCCTTTAGAAAGACATTGGTTTGGGGTTGTGACCCTGACAGAGGAACACTACATTGTGTCTCAGTTTACTCAGTGTCAGCTGAGGCTCAGTTAGCGGGACTCCTGCCTCTGAGTCACAAAGTGGTGGAGGCCCGGACATGTAATCCAGGCCTATACACTCCCAGTGCAATGCCGACGGAGCCCTGCACTGCCGAGGGAGCCTTGCACTGCCGGAGGTGCCATCTCTTGCATGAGATGTTAAAGTGAGGCCCTCTCCTGTCTGCCTTCTCGGGAGGTGTGAAAGGTCCAGTGGGTTCTATCCTCCATTATGTCTGTGTTCCTCCAATTCTGGCACCCTGAGCATCCCCAATTTCAATCGCTCCATCATTGGTGCCTTCCGTTGTCCAGGCCCTAAGCTCTGGAATTCCCTCCCTACACCTCAATTGCCTCAGGCAGTGCGTTTCCGATCCTAACCACTCACTGCACGAGAAAGGGTTAAGCAACACCTCGACTTCAGAATCCTCATCCTTGTTTTCCAATCTCTCCATGGCCTCGCTTCTCCCTACCTCCTCTTGAGACCTCCGCGCTCCTCCAATTCCGGCCTCTTGAGAGCCATCCCCCCGATTTTAATCGCCCCGCCATTGGCGGCCGTGCCTTCAGCTGCCCGGGCCCTAAGCCCTGGAATTCCCTCCCTAAACCTCTCTGCCTGGCCGCCTCGCTTTCCTCCTTGTAGATGCTCCTTGATACCCTACCTCATTGACCGAGCTTTGGGTCAGCTGACCTAACATCTCCTTGTGTGGCTCAGTGTTAGGCTGGTAATGTGGGGTTGAGAACGCATTCGGATCAGCCATGATCTTATTGAACAGCAGAGCAGGCTCGAGGGGCAGAGTGGCCGACTCCTGCTCCTATGTTTGTGTGTTTACTTTGTAAGGCTCCAGTTAAGTGCCTCGGGGTGTTTTATTATGTTATAAGCGCTGTACAAAAATAAATTGTTCAGTGGCGATTGGCCTGGGTTGTCAACTGAGATAAGTGGTCTCTAAGGAGGTCCCGTGAGAGAGACAGAGAGAGAGGACTGGATGGATGAGGGTGTTGGGCGCGTTTGATCATCCAAAGGTCTCTCAGGGGCTAAGCAGTGTCAACGGATTCGGGCTTGGATCTGCTCAGAGGCCCAGAGGCCCCCTCCCGGCCTGCCCCACCCCCACCTCCGGGGACCCCCTGCGAGGAACTGCACTGCAGGTAGATTGGGAGAGCCGCTGGCCCACCCTGGGGATCTCGGAGCCTGGACCCGATCCCCCCCAGCTTGGACCCGGCACCGGGAAGGGGTTAACCCGGGGAGGCTGGGTGATGAGATGGCTGGGAGGGAATGAAGGGGGAGAGCGGCTGACACACACACACACACACACACACACACACAGAGCGGCTCTCAGCTCAGCCCAATGAAAGGATCATTGTACTCAACAGCCCCTGGCTGACAATTGGCCTTTTCAGCAGGCCCACATTCCACGAGTGAAAGAAGCCATATTCAGCGAGAACAGATACACACGTCGCAGCCTTTGAATTTACTTAACAAGTTATATTTTTCAGATGCCTGAGGCGTGGGCGGAGCCTGCATCGCTTTTACTGGAAGTTGGGAGGCAGGTTCGACTGCATCTGCTCTGGGAATGGGGAGCTGGTCAATCAACCCTTTCTCTTTGCAGATCCAGGCAGCGCTTTTTGGTAACGGCCACTGGCTTTGCAACGCCGCTGTGCAGCGGGCGGTTCACGGGCATTAGCAACGGAGCGAAAACTCTCCACTTCATCCCTAAAATATGCATAAACGGTCCGAGGAGACGGGCTGGGGGCTGTGTTGGGAGGTGGTGGAGGGGGGAATGTTCCAGCCTCCCACGTAATCCCGGGTTATATTAAAATTGGGAGCGGGTGGGTTGGTTTCACTCCAGTGGGAATTGTTGTGTATTTCATACCCCGGATCAATGTGGAGATGACACCAGCTTCTATGTGTGCAACAGGTGTATTCACAGTGCTTCAAAATGTCTGCTCCATGCTCCAGCTCACCTGGCTTTCAGCTCTTTCTACAGCTTTGTTTACTCTTCTCTGAGTCCACACCCAGGCTGAAACAGTCAAGTACAGCGAGCAGCAAGAGTAAACAGACGCATATAATCAAGCACAGAAAAACTGAACACCACAGGGAAGCCACCACTGCCCTTTCCCTGCTCCCCGTGCCCACCATGCCAAGAATCTCGTCTGGAGGTTTAGAGGCAGATAAATGGACTGAATTCACATTGACTGCTCCCCCAGAGATGAATCCACCACTCCAGAGACTTGAGAACAGAGTCCAGGCTGACACTCCCAGTGCAGTACTGAGGGAGGGCTGCATTATCGGAGAAACATTACTGAGGGACTGCTTCACTGTTGGAGTGGCACTAGGGTGGGAGTGCTGCACTGTCAGTGGGACAGTACTAAGGGAGTGCTGCACTGTCAGAGGATCAGGACTGAGGGAGTGCTGCACTTGTCAGAGGTTCAGTACTGAGGGAGTGCTGTACTGTCTGACGGTCAGTACTGAGGGAGTGCTGCACTGTTGAAGGGACAGTACTGAGGGAGTGCTGTACTGTCAGAGGGCCAGGACTGAGGGAGTGCTACACGTGTCAGCGGTTCAATACTGAGGGAGTGCCATGCTATCAGAAGGTCAGTACAGAGAGAGTGCTGCATGGTATGTGGAGCAATACAGAGGGAGTTCTGCACCGTTGGAGGGGCAATACTGGGGAAGTGCTGCACTGTACGTGGCTCAGGACTGAGGGAGTGCTGCACTGTTGGAGGGCATGTACTGAGGGAGTGCTGCATTGTCAGAGAGTCAGTACTGAGGGAGTGCTGCACTGTCAGAGGGTCAGTACTGAGGGAGTGCTGTACTGTTGGAGGGTCAGCACTGAGGGAGTGCTGCACTGTCAGAGGGTCAGTACTGAGGGAGTGTTGCACTGTCAGAGGGGCAGTAGTGAGGGAGTGCTGCACTGTCAGAGTGTAAGTACTGAGAGAGTGCTGCACTGTCAGAGGGTCAGTACTGAGGGAGTGCTGCACTGTCAGAGGGTCAGTACTGAGGGAGTGCTGGACTGTCAGAGTGTAAGTACTGAGGGAGTGCCGCACTGTCAGAGGGTCAGTACTGAGGGAGTGCTGCACTGTCAGAGTGTAAGTACTGAGGGAGTGCCGCACTGTCAGAGGGTCAGTACTGAGGGAGTGCTGCACTGTCAGAGGGTCAGTACTGAGGGAGTGCCGCATTGTCAGAGGCTCAGTATTGAGGGAGTGCTGCACTGTCAGAGGGTCAGTACTGAGGGAGTGCCGCACTGTCAGAGGGTCAGCACTGAGGGAGTGCTGCACTGTCAGAGGGTCAGTACTGAAGGAGTGCCGCACTGTCAGAGGGTCAGTACTGAGGGAGTGCTGCACTGTCAGAGGGTCAGCAGTGAGAGAGCACTGCACTGTCAGAGGGTCAGTACTGAGGGAGTGCTGCACTGTCAGAGGGTCAGTACTGAGGGAGTGCGGCACTATCAGAGGGTCAGTACTGAGGGAGTGCTGCACTGTCAGGGGGTCAGCACTGAGGGAGTGCTGCACTGTCAACGGGTCAGTAATGAGGGAGTGCTGCACTGTCAGAGTGTCAGTACTGAGGGAGTGCTGCACTGTTAGAGGGTCAGTACTGAGGGAGTGCCGCACTGTCAGAGGGGCAGTACTGAGGGAGTGCGGCACTGTCAGAGGGTCAGTATTGAGGGAGTGCTGCACTGTCAGAGTGTAAGTACTGAGGGAGTGCTGCACTGTCAGAGGGTCAGTACTGAGGGAGTGCTGCACTGTCAGAGTGTAAGTACTGAGGGAGTGCCGCACTGTCAGAGGGTCAGTACTGAGAGAGTGCTGCACTGTCAGAGGGTCAGTACTGAGGGAGTGCCGCACTGTCAGAGGGTCAGTACTGAGGGAGTGCTGCACTGTCAGAGGGTCAGTACTGAGGGAGTGCGGCACTATCAGAGGGTCAGTACTGAGGGAGTGCCGCACTGTCAGAGGGTCAGTACTGAGGGAGTGCCGCACTGTCAGAGGGTCAGTACTGAGGGAGTGCTGCACTGTCAGAGGGTCAGCACTGAGGGAGTGCTGCACTGTCAGAGGGTCAGTACTGAAGGAGTGCCGCACTGTCAGAGGGTCAGTACTGAGGGAGTGCTGCACTGTCAGAGGGTAAGTACTGAGGGAGTGCCGCACTGTCAGAGGGTCAGTATTGAGGGAGTGCTGCACTGTCAGAGGGTTAGTACTGAGGGAGTGCGGCACTGTCAGAGGGTCGGCAGTGAGAGAGTGCTGCACTGTCAGAGGGTCAGTACTGAGGGAGTGCTGCACTGTCCGAGGGTCAGTACTGAGGGAGGGAGTGCTGCACTGTCAGAGGCTCAGTACTGAGGGAGTGCGGCACTGTCAGAGCGTCAGTACTGAGGGAGTGCTGCACTGTCAGAGGGTCGGTACTGAGGGAGAGCTGCACTGTCAGAGGGTCAGTACTGAGGGAGTGCAGCACTGTCAGAGGGTCAGTACTGAGAGAGTGCTGCACTGTCAGAGGGTCAGTACTGAGGGAGTGCTGCACTGTCAGAGGGTCAGCACTGAGGGAGTGCTGTACTGTCAGAGGGTCAGTACTGAGGGAGTGCTGCACTGTCAGAGGGTCAGTACTGAGGGAGTGCTACACTGTCAGAGGGTCAGTACTGAGGGAGTGCTGCACTGTCAGAGGGTCAGTACTGAGAGAGTATTGCGCTCCGAGACTGTCTTTGTAGTGAGATGTCAGGTGGCCTTTTTCCCTCTCAAGTGAATGGATGAGGTCCCGAAGTCACCGTCTGTGAGAAGAGCGGGGAGGTTTGTGCCACTGTCCATGAGCCAGTATTTATCCCTCGATGAACGTTGGTGAAATAGAGACCAATACCACACGCTGCTTACAGGCTCCTCCGGTGTGTAAGGCAGTGGCCGCATTTCCGACCTTAAAACCGTCAGCTGCACTCCAGAGGGCACTTCACCGGCTGCGGGGCGAGGGGGTCGGGGGGGTGAGGGGTGCGCCTCCTCTGTCTGCCTGATAGACACAGCGTCATTCTGACCTTTGTGTCTGCTCCTCTCGCCCCTGACCTTGGCGTCTCTCCCTCTCTCTCTCTCTCTGAACCGTGACCCCTGTTGCTTGAGCTCCTGCGCCTGATGGGAGCCCCTTGACCCTGGGACAATGTTGTCAGTGCCCTGGGCAACGTCAGTCGATCGCCCTGACAGGCTTTAGGAGATGGAGCTGTCCCCTGCCCTGGAGGGTGAGGTTGAGGTGGGGGTGTTCGAGAGCTGTGATCAGCTTGCTCCCGTGGAGCAGGCTGCCTCGTAAACATTCCTTGGAAATGCCACGAATGCAGGGAATTCTATCCCAGGATGCATGAAGTCATCGGGATGTCTGTCTCTGGTTTCATGGACCTCCTTTGGAATATGTGCTGCTGTTATTCACTGTGTGACCAGCTGCTGTGTCTGCACCTTCAAGCTTGGTATTTTAAAACCAAAATAATTGTGCCTCCATAAAAGTTTTATATATTGTTTTGGGCTCCCAGTGACCCCAGTGAATTAATAGTTTGCACCGACTCAGGGAGGGAAAGTGGGTGGGGTGGAGGCAGAGGGGAAAGGGGGCAGGAAGGGGTGGTTACAGAGGCTGGGAGAGCAAAGGTGGATGTTGTGGGGTGGGGTGGGTGGGTGCAGGGGCTACTGAGGTTGGAGGGGAGGGGCAGCGGGGAGGGGAGGGGGCAGCCAGTAGGGGACAGGGATTGAGGGGAGGGTGAAGGGGGAAGGGGAAGCGGAGGGGAGGGTGAGGGCAGGGGGAAGTGGGGGGGGGTGGGGGAAGGTGAGGGGAGGGGTGCAAGGGAGGATAAGGTGGGGGTTAGGTGGAGGGGAGAGGAGGAGGACGAGAGGGCGAGGAGTCATTGGGAGAGGGATGCGGATTGGAGGGGGTGGAGAATGGAGAGCAGAGGGATGAGTGCATTAGATGGGGAGGTAGGGTAGTGAGTGGGGAGAAAGTGATAGTGGAGTGCGGAGGGAGGAGCGAGGCGGAGAGAAGGGGGGGTGGGAGCGGAGGCACAGGGGAAAAGAAGCTGAGGGAACGTGTCGAGGGGGTGGAGGCGGAGGAGGGACGATTGGAGGGAATTGGAGGGGACAGAGCTGGGGAAGGGGGTAAGTGGTGGAGGGGAGCAGAGTGGAAGCACATGAAGGGGAATTGCAGGGGAGAGGAGGGATGGGAGACAGCAGGGGGTAGGGGAGGGAAGGATGGAGACAGCAGGGGGTGGGGGAGGGAAGGATGGGAGGGATGGGGGAGAGCAGGAGATGGGAGGAGCGGAGGGATGGGAGAGCACGAGGCGGGGAGGGGATGATGGCTGGGATGGGAGAGAGCAGGAGGTGGGGGAGGGCAGGAGGAGAGGGTGGGGGGAAGGGAGGCAGTGGCGACAGGCTGTCTAGCTCCCAGGCTGAGCCAAGCTTTGCACCTAACTCTGCTGTTGCTCAGATGTGCCTCCAGGAGGCAATATCTTTTTGAGGATGGGTGGGTGGGTCAGGGTGGTGGGGCTGTGTAGCCTGACTTCGACTGAAGCCTTCTTCACCGCACAACACACACCCCCCCTCACCCCCCACCCCCCCTCACCCCTCACCCCCCTCACCCCTCACCCCCTCACCCCCCCCCCCTCACCCCTACCCCACCCCCCCCCACCCCCCTCACCCCTGTCTCTGACGGAAGGAAGTTCCGGCCTCATCCAGGAAAGCAAGAATTTGGTGCAATGAGAGAAACCTGAGCTCGAACATTCCCCGGGAGCTGGTGGTCTCGGCCTTGGGGAAGTGGGATAGACCCCGGCCCACAAGAAGTGCTGGAGAAAGCACTAACTTCACGAAGCCTGAACCTCGAAGTGTTCCATTCTCCTGTCAGTCCCCACACTCAGCAGCGAGGAAGGTTAAACCAGTCTCCTCACTACTTTGCGAAGGCCCAATAATATACAATCCATTTGGCTTCGTTCCCCCTTATTTAAGTCACTAACCTCACCTCTCTTCTCCTCCCTCCCTTCACCCCGTCATTTTAATCCTGCCTCTTGTGGTGGCAGGGGTGGCGTGGGGGTGGGGGGCGGGGAGGGGAGTTAATATCTCTGTACGGATTGAAAAGTGTCTCTGACACTTTGACCTTTGATCTTGACCCTAGCTTGGGCATTTTCTGACACCTCATTACCTGGCACACCACGAGGGGTAAAGTGCACAGCAGGGTCTGTGACACCCTGGTACAGCAATGCACTGACTGCCATGTTGGGTGTGCCGGGCTGTGCTGGGAGATGGCCGGTGAAGCGGGAGATGGTATCTGGCGGTGACGCCCGGGGTTAACGCCTTTGCGTCCCAAAGCGCTTTACGGACAAGTAAACACTTTACTGTTGTAACGTGAGAAGTGCAGTAACCCATGTGTGCACGAAAAGCTCCCACGAGCAGGGATGTGATAATGTGCAGGTTTTAACTGACGATGCTGGAGCGATAAGTATCTGAATGGCAGGACCAGCCTGTCATTTCTGCTCTTCTTTGAAATACTGGGTGAAGAATTTTATATGTACACCTGATGGGCATACAGAGCCTCGGTTTAATTTCTCATCCAAAACACAACCTGTGTGACAGCACTCCCTCAGTACTGACCCTCTGACAGTGCAGCACTCCCTCAGTACTGACCCTCTGACAGTGCAGCACTCCCTCAGTACTGACCCTCTGACAGTGCAGCACTCCCTCAGTGCTGTCCCTCTAACAGTGCAGCATTCCCTTAGTACTGTCCCTCTAACAGTGCAGCATCCCTCAGTACTAACGCTTTAACAGTGCAGCACTCCTTCAAGACTGACCCTCTGACAGTGCAGCACTCCCTCAGCATTGACCCTCTGAACATGTAGCACTCCCTAATTACTGACCCTCTGACAGGGCAGCGAGGCTGTTCCAGTACAGCGACAACACTGGCATCTACCCGGCTATGTGGAAAATTTCCCAGTTATGTCCTGTACACAAAAAGCAGGACAAATCCAACACGGTCAATTACCGCCCCATCAGTCTACTCTCCATCATCAATAGAATGATGGAAGGGGTCATCAACAGTGTTATCAAGTGGCTCTTGCTTAGCAATAACCTGCTCACTGATGCCCAGTTTAGGTTCCACCAGGATCACTCAGCTCCTGACCTCATTACAGCCTTGGTTCAAACATGGACAAAAGAGCTTAACTCCCGAAGTGAAGTGAGAGTGACTGCCCTTGACATCAAGGCAGCATTTGACCAAGTGTGGCATCAAGGAGCCCGAGCAAAACTGGAGTCAATGGGAATCAGGGGAAAACTCTCCACTGGTTGCAGTCATACCGAGCACAAAGGAAGATAGTTGTGGTTGTTGGAGGTCAGTCATCTCTGCTCCAGGACATCACTGCAGAAGTTCCTCAGGGTAGTGTCCTCGGCCCAACCACCTTCAGCTGCTTCATCAATGACCTTCCTTCCATCATAAGGTCAGAAGTGAGGATGTTCGCTGATGATTGCACAATGTTCAGCACCATTTGCGACTCCTCAGATACTGAAGCAGTCCATGTCCAAATGCAACCAAGATCTGGACGATATCCAGGCTTGGGCTGACAAGTTGCAAGTAGCATTCATGCCACACAAGTGCCAGGCAATGACCAACTCCAACAAGAGAGAATTTAAACATCGCCCCTTGACGTTCAATGGCATCACCATCACTGAATCCCCCACTATCAACATCCTGGGGGTTACCATTGACCAGAAACTGAGCTGGACGAGCCATATAAATACTGTGGCTACAAGAGCAGGTCGGAGGCTGGGAATCCTGCAGCGAGTAACTCACCTCCTGACTTCCCAAAGTCTGTCCACCATCAACAAGGCACACGTCAGGAGAGTGATGGAATACTCTCCACTTGCCTGGATGAGTGCAGCTCCCACAACACTCAAGAAACTTGACACCATCGAGGACAAAGCAGCCCACTTGATTGGCACCACAACCACAAACATTCACTCCCTCCACCAGCAACGCACAGTAGCAGCAGTGTACCATCTAAAGATGCACTGCAGGGATTCACCAAGGCTCCTTAGACATCACCTTCCAAATCTATGACCACTACCATCTATAAGGACAAGGGCAGCAGATAGATGGGTACACCATCACCTGGAATTTCCACACAAAGACACTCACCATCCTGACTTGGAAATATATACCCGTTCCTTCACTGTCGCTGGGTCGAAATCCTGGAACTCCCTCCCTAACAGCGCTGTGTGTGTACCTACACCACATGGACTGCAGCAGTTCAAGAAGGTAGCTCACCACCACCTTCTGAAGGGGCAGTTAGGGATCGGCAATGAATACTGGCCCAGCCAGCAAAGCCCACATCCCCTTAATGAATAAAAAAAATCCCTACATTCTGAACCTCTGACAGTGCAGCACTCTCTCAGTACTGACCCTCTGACAGTGCAGCACTCCCTCAGTACTGCCCCTCTGACAGTGCAGCACTCCCTCAGTATTGCCCCTCTGACAGTGCAGCACTCCCTCAGTACTGACCCTCTGACAGTGCAGCACTCGTTCAGTACTGCCCCTCTGACAGTGCAGCACTCGTTCAGTACTGCCCCTCTGATAGTGTGGCACTCTAGTTTTGCTCAGGTCCCTGGAGTGGGCCCTTTCACCCATGTCTTTTGGACTCTAAGCTGAGACTAAACCTTGCTCACTTAACCTGGTTAACTCTGCTATTGTTGCTTCGCTGTCCAGCTCCTTGCATGAACCTGTCCCATTGTATTTATTCAGCAGGGCTCAGAGAGAGAGAGAGAGACAGAGAGAGAGGGAGTGAATTGTTACCAGGAGGGGACGCTGTGTGCCAGGCCCGAGCTGAGCAGCGGAGTCACTCTCAGACGACAGCCGCAACCCATTGAGCAGCAGTCGTCTGACAGGCACACAGTACAGGGAGCTCCCAGGCGTGTTTAACCTCAGCCTTTAATCCCCTGACGAAAAGTAAACAGTCCCGGCCTTTAACCCTCCTCCCATTTATAGCTTCAAAGTAGGCAGTCAGGACAGCTCGAGCCGAGCAGACGGGATTAACCCTTTCACGCACTCACTCCCATTTACAGACAGAGTCCACGCAGTCAGATGCCAACAGAGGCCCTTAACCCTTTCACACACTCACTCACACTTACAGACAGACTCCAGGCAGTCAAATGCCAACAGACAGGATTAACCCTTTCACACACTCGCTCCCATTTACAGAGTCCACACAGTCAGATGCCAACAGAGGGGATTAACCCTTTCACGCACTCACTCCCATTTACAGACAGAGTCCACACAGTCAGATGCCAACAGAGGCCCTTAACCCTTTCACACACTCACTCACACTTACAGACAGACTCCAGGCAGTCAGATGCCAACAGACGGGATTAACCCTTTCACGCACTCACTCCCATTTACAGACAGAGTCCACACAGTCAGATGCCAACAGACGGGATTAACCCTTTCACGCACTCACTCCCATTTACAGAGTTCACGCAGCCAGATCCCAACAGACGGGATTAACCCTTTCACGCACTCACTCCCATTTACAGACAGAGTCCACGCAGTCAGATGCCAACAGACGGGATTAACCCTTTCACGCACTCACTCCCATTTACAGACAGACTCCACGCAGTCAGATGCCAACAGAGGCCCTTAACCCTTTCACGCACTCACTCACACTTACAGTCAAACTCTGCACAGTCAGATCCCAACAGACGGGATTAACCCTTTCACGCACTCACTCTCGTTTACAGACAGAGTCCACACAGTCAGATCCCAACAGAAGGGATTAACCCCTTCACGCACTCACTCCCATTTACGGACAGACTCCACGCAGTCAAATGCCAAAAGAGGGGATTAACCCTTTCACCTGTACCCACCTCCAATTTACAGTGCAATACTGGATATTGTTACTGAGAGATTGGTCAGTGTTGTTACTGACACTGGGCAGTATTGTTACTGAGAGATCAGTCAATATTGTTACTCAGACACTGGGCAGTATCGTTGCTGAGGGACCAGCCAGTATTGTTACTCAGACACTGGGCAGTATTGTTAGTGAGAGATCAGCCAGTATTGTTACTCAGACACGGGCAGCATCATTACTGAGAGATGCGCCAGTATTGCTACTCAGACACTGGGCAGTATTGTTATTGAGAGTTCAGCCAATGGTGTTACTCAGACACTGAGCAGTATTTCTACCGACGTCAGCTCATATCACAACTCAAACAGCAGCCAGACATCTGGTCCGGTCAGCTTCAGTTCTCAAATGTAAAAGCAGATGTTTCATCATGTACCCCTCCCTTTACTGAATTTGTGATTTGTCAGTCTGTGACTGTAACCAATTGTGTCTGTCTGTTTCTGTCTATGACTGTCTGTCACCGTTTGTGTCTCTTTTAGTCTGTTTTTGGCTGTGTCATTCTGCTCCTGTCCCTGTGTCTATCTGCATCTCTCTGTGTCCATCTGCATCCATCTGTGTCTGTCAGTATTAGACTGTGTCTGTCTGTGTCTGTGTCTATCTGTCTCTCTCTCTCTGTTTCTGTCTGAATCTGCCTCTGCCTGTCTGTATCAGTCCATCAGCCTGTTTCAGTCAGTGTTGGCCTGTTTCAGTCTGTGTCAGTTTGTGCACGTCTGTATCAGTTTTTTACTCTGTTTCACTCTACGTAGTTTGTTTCAGTCTGTGTCAGTCTATGCGCATCTATTAGTCTCTCGGCCTGTTTTAGTTTGTGTTGGTCTGGTTCAGTCTGCACCTGTTTGTGCCAGTCTGAGTGTGTCTGTATCAGTCTCTCAATCTGTTTCATTATGTGTTGGTCTGTTTCAGTCTGTGTTTGTTTGTGTGTGTCTGTATCAGTCACACAGTCTGTTTCAGTTTGTGTTGGTTTGTTTCACTCTGTGTCTGTCTGTGTCAATCTGTGCATATCTGATCAGTTTCTCAGTCTGTTTCACATTTGTTATTCTGTTTCACTCTGTGTTAGTCTGTTTTAGTCTGCATCTGCCTGTGTCAGGCTGTGCGTATCTGTATCAGTCTCTTAGTCAGTTTCACTGTGTTGGTCTGTTTCACTCTGTGCCTGTCTGTCAGTCTGAGTGTGTCTGTAACAGTCTCAATCCGTTTCCCTCTGCGTTAGTCTGTTTCAGTCTGTGTCTGTCTGTATCTGCATAGGTCCCAGCCTATGCATATCCGTCAGTCTCATAGGATGGAATTGTCCATGCCCATTGGCGTTGGGTGTGCTCAGTGGCGTGATCGGCCAATATGGTGAGAAGGCGAAGAATTCATGGTGTCGTAAAACCAGTTTACGATCACATGCTCAGCCTGTCGATGGTGGGGCCCTGTTTGCCACCATCGGATGTCGGGAATACATCTGCATATCATTATAAGGCCAGTTCGCCGGAATCATCCCCACCTCACCCCCCACCACCCACCCTGCTGGATCGTCCGCCCATGTCGATGTAATCACGCCGATATGCTTCACAACTGCACACAAGTGACGTGCCCCTGGTGAGCTGCACTTCACTCAGGATTTCGAGGTTTGTTTGCCTACCTTGCTTTGGGCAGCACTCGCAGTCATCAGCACCAGGCTTCACAGACAGCACCACATCACTTTTAGGGGGATTCACGGGCAGTTCTCTACCTACCAGACCAGCCATAAGGGGGTAGCTTTTCAACAGCTGAAGGGCTAGGGCTTGCTTGGGGGAGGGGGAGAAGTGGGCGCAGACAAGGGAAGAGGCTGCAGGGTGCGGGCTGTACTCGGGAAGTGGGGTATCCCAGAGTGTGTGGGGGGCACATGTTGATCTGTTCAAGTGGCCTCAGGATGTTGAGGGCTGAGGAGGCAGTCTCCAGAGGAGGAGATGAGGCCAGATGGAGATGTGAGGGTGTGTGTGAGAGAGTGAGTGGTGATGTCCCTTGAGCTGGGAGTGAGTGAGATGCCAGTGAATGTGTGATGTGCTTGTGAGTGTGTGAGTTTAGAGTGATGAGATGGTCGACTTACCCTGGCGGCACCGATGAGATCATTCATCCTCTTTCTGCACTCATTGGCCAACCTCTTGTGTGCAGCGTTGGCACTGACCACCTCTGCCACTGCCGCCCAAGCCGGAGTGGTAATGTAGCTGCCCCTCCTGCGCCCGGGGTGGGGATACAGGGTATCAAAGTGGGTATCCATGGCATCCAAAAGGCGCTCGAGGGAGGTGTCACTAAACCTGGGGGGGCTGCAGTCTCCTTGCCTTTCGGGGGCTACGTCTTATTTGCTGCAGTCCTGGGCTGGAAGCACTGAGAGGTGTGAGCGCGGCTGTGCTTTAAATATGGTGCCCGGTGTGATGAAGCGGCGAGGTGACGGTGTGGTAGGCAAACCGGGGCCCGCCCGCCATCGGAACGGGGTGTTTCCCGGGAATGCCTAATTAATACGCCGGGTTTGGGACGATACGGTGTGAGAAGCCGCCATTGCGGCCGGCGGGTAAAAGGTCGTTTTACCCGCCCGCTACCGCACTCAGCGCCAATCTGGGGCAATCCCGCTCTCAGTCTGTTTCAGTTTGTGTTGGTCTGTTTCACTGTGTTACTCTGTGTCAGTCTGCAACTCTCCACAACTGTTGTGCCTCTCTGTGCCTGAGGGAAAGTCTGTATTAGCCTGTGTGCAAAAAAAGCAGAAAGTGCTCGATAAAAACTCAGCAGGTTTGGCAGCAACCAGAGAGAGAGAAGAACAAAGTTAACCTTTCAGGTCCAATATGACACATCTCTGGAACAACAGAGAGGGGGAAATGTGATGGAGGGTTTTATACAGTTGAAATAACAGCCTCCAGTTCCGAAGAAGTGTCAGATTGGACTGGAAAAGTTAACTCTGCTTCTCTCTCCACAGATGCTGCCAGACCTACTGAGTTTTACCACCACTTTCTATTTTACTTTCAGTTTTCCAGCATCTGCAGTATTTCGGTCAGTATGCATCTCTGTGTGTCGCCGTGTCTGCCTGTGGCTCTACCATCTCCTCACGCCCACAGAGAAGTCATGGGTAACTGTTAAAAACTCCACTGACTCTCAGATCCTGCAGAAACCATTTCCGCTCCATAGTGCAGGTTCAATACTCATTCCAAACCGGGCTTAGGGAGTTAAGGAATGCTGACAGAATCTTAATGATTAAAACACGAACCAGAGTAACAAGTCTCCCAGGATAGGACTGCAGATAGCACACACTGAGTCACTAGTCTGGTGAAATATTAAACAGTGTCTGTCTCAGTATTGGACTAGGAATAACACAAACTGAGTCACTAGTCTTGTGTAAGTAAACAGTGTCTGTCTCAGTATAGGACTGAGTGTAACACACACTGAGTGAATAGTCTGGTGTTATATTAAACAGTAACTGTCTCGCTATTAGACTGCATATAACTCACAATGAGTCACTAGTCTGGTGTAATATTAAAAAGTGTCTGTCTCAGTTTTGGACTGGGAAAAACACACACTGAGTGACTAGTCTGGTGTAATATTAAACAATGTTTGTCTTAGTATTGGACTGGATATAACACACTCTGAGTCAATAGTCTGGTGTAATATCAAACAGTGTCTGTCTCAGTATTGGACTGGGTATAACACACACTGAGTCACCAGTCTTGTGTAATAGTAAACAGTGTTTGTGTCAGTATTGGAGTGGGTATAACACAAACTGAGTGACTAGTCTTGTGTAATAGTAAACAGTGTCTGTCTCAGTATTGGACTGGGTATAACACACACTGAGTCACTAATGTGGTGCAATATTAAACAGTATTTGTCTCAGTATTGCACTGGCTATAACACACACTGAGTCACTAGTCTTGTGTAATAGTAAACAGTGTTTGTGTCAGTATTGGAGTGGGTATAACACACACTGAGTGACCAGTCTGGTGTGATATTAAACAGTGTTAGTCTCAGTAATGCACTGTGTATAACACACACTGAGTGACTAGTCTGGTGTAATATTAAACAGTGTCTGTCTCTGTATTACACTGTGTATAACGCACACTGAGTGTCCAGTCAGGTGTAATATTAAACAGTGCCTGTCTCAGTATTGCAGTGGCTTTTGCCCACACTGAGTGATTAGTCTGGTGTAATATTAAACAGTGTCTGTCTCTGTACTGCACTGGATATTACACACACTGAGTGACTAGTCTGGTGTAATATTAAACAGTGTCTCAGTATTGCACTGGATATTACACACACTGAGTCACTAGTCTGGTGTAATATTAAACAGTATCAGTCTCAGTATTGCACTGGATATAACACACACTGAGTCACTAGTCTGGTGTAATATTAAACAGTATCAGTCTCAGTATTGCACTGGCTATAACACACACTGAGTCACTAGTCTTGTCTAATATCAAACAGTGTTTGTCTCAGTACTCGACTGGATATAACACACACAATCATTAGTCTGGTGTAATATTAAACAGTATCTGTCTCAGGATTGGACTGGGTATTACACACACTGAGTGACTAGTCTGGTGCAATATTAAACAGTGTCTATCTCAGTATTGCGCTGGGTAAAGCTCACACTGAGTGACTAGTCTGGTGTAATATTAAACAGTGCCTGTCTCTGTATTGCACTGGATATAACACACACTGAGTGACTAGTCTGGTGTAATATTAAACAGTACCTGTCTCTGTATTGCACTGGATATAACACACACTGAGTGACTAGTCTGGTGTAATATTAAACAGTACCTGTCTCTGTATTGCACTGGATATAACACACACTGAGTGACTAGTCTGGTGTAATATTAAACAGTATCTGTCTCTGTATTGCACTGGATATAACACACACTGAGTGACTAGTCTGGTGTAATATTAAACAGTGCCTGTCTCAGCATTTCACTTGCACTTCCCTCAACTTAGTCTACTGCATTCGTTGCTCCCAATGCGGTTTCCTCTACATTGGAGAGACCAAACGCAGACTGGGTGACCGCTTTGTAGAACACCTTCGGTCTGTCCACAAGCATTACCCAGACCTCCCTGTTGCTTGCCATTTCAACACTCCACCCTGCTCTCATGCCCACATGTCTGTCCTTGGCTTGCTGCATTGTTCCAGTGAAGCTCAACGCAAACTGGAGGAACAGCACCTCATCTTCTGACCAGGCACTTTATAGCCTTCCGGACTGATTATTGAGTTCAACAATTTTAGATCATGAACTCTCTTCTCCATCCCCACCCCCTTTCCATTTCTTCCCCCTCCTTTTTGTTTTTTCCAATAATTTATATAGATTTTTCTTTTCCCACCTATTTCCATTATTTTTAAATGTATTTCCACCCATTGTTTTATCTCTACCTTTTAGCCTTTTTAGTATTCCTTCACCCCACCCCACCCCCACTAGAGCTATCTGTACTTTGTTTGTTCTGCTTTCTACTCTTAATTAGCACATTCCTTTAGATAATATCACCACCTTCAACACCTCTTTGTCCTTTTGTCTGTGACATATTTTGATTATCTCCACCTATTACTAGATTCTTGTCCCAACAACACCCCCGCCCCCTTAAACCAGCTTATATTTCACCCCTTTCCTATTTTTACTTAGTTCTGTTGAAGGGTCATGAGGACTCGAAACGTCAACTGTGCTCTTCTCCGCTGATGCTGCCAGACCTGCTGAGTTTTTCCAGGTATTTCTGTTTCTGTTTTTGTTTTGGATTTCCAGCATCCACAGTTCTTTGCTTTTATCTCTGTCTCCGTACTCGACTGGATATAACACACACAATCATTAGTCTGGTGTAATCTTAAACAGTATCTATCTCAGTATTGGACTGAGTATTACGCACACTGAGTGTCTAGTCTGGTGTAATATTAAACAGTGTCTGTCTCAGTATTTCACTGGCTATAACTCACACTGAGTGACTAGTCTGGTGTAATATTAAACAATACCTGTCTCAGTATTGGACTGGATATAACACACACTGAGTCACTAGTCTGGTGTAATATTAAACAATACCTGTCTCAGTATTGGACTGGATATAACACACAGTGAGTCACTAGTCTGGTGTAATATTAAACAATACCTGTCTCAGTATTGGACTGGATATAACACACAGTGAGTCACTAGTCTGGTGTAATATTAAACAATACCTGTCTCAGTATTGCATTGGATATAACACACACTGAGCCACTATTCTGGTGTAATGTTAAACAGTGTCTGTCTCAGTATTGGACTGGGTATAACACACACTGAGTGACTAGTCTAGTGTAATATAAACAGTGTCTGTCTCAGTATTACACTGGGTATAACACACACTGAGTCATTAGTCTGGTGCAATATTAGACAGTGTCTATACTGTATATGACTGTTCACTCAATGGCTAAATGGAATCACCCTCCCTCTCTGGCACCAGTTTAATGATTTGTAAAGTAGAGCTGGTAGTGTAGTGGTCATGTTATTGGGCTAGTAATCCAGGGATGCACTAATGACCTGGAGAAGTCATTTGAATCCCTCATCTAGGAGCTACAATTCAGTTAATTACACAACTCCACAAGAAAGAAAGCATTAAGAGTGAACATGTAAGTACTGCATTGTCGTAAACACACATCTGATTCACTCATGTCATTGAGGGGCATTAAGACAATACCCGGTCTGGCCTGTATGTTACTCTGTGCTTGATTGTTAACTGCCCTCTGAAATAGCCCAGCCAATCAGGTGTACCAAACTGCTAGAACAATGCATAAAGAAACAGGACAGAAAGGACACCCAGCCCAGTCGACCCTGCAAAGGTCCTCCTAACTAACATTTGGGAGCATTTGCCAAAATTGGGAGAACTGTCCTCGCAGATTAGTGAAGCAACAGCCTGACATAGGCACACGGACCTAATCGTACGTAACAGGCAATGTGCCAGTCTCCTCCGTCACCCATCCACTGGGTATGTCCTGTCCCAGTGGACATATAATCAGGCTGGAGTGGCTCCGGGAGTACTCAGCCTTGATTCTGGACACTATGAAGTCTCAGGTCAAGTATGGGTAATGAAATCTCCTGCTGATTACCACCCTACTGCGTCCCCACCCCTCTCAGTGAATGAATCGGTGCTCCTCCATGTTGAACACCACTTAGAGGAAGCACTGAGGGTGGCAAGGGCACAGAATGTACTTTGGATGGGGGAACTTCATTGTCCATCACCAGGTGTGGCTCGATAGCGCCAGTGCTGGCCAAGTCTGGAAGTACATGTGTGCCAGACTGGGCCTACGGCAGGTGGTGATAAAAGCAAAACAAGTGGCAAGCCTACTTGACCTCACCCTTACCAATCTGCTTCAACAACAACAACTTTATTTATACAGTGCCCTCCAAGATGGGAGTGGGGAGGGTTCATGTGAGAGGAGATTTGGAATGTTAAAGAAAAAGGGCAAGGCCATAGTGCAGGCTAGCGATATGGGTGACAGTAACCAGAAGGTGACAGGTAGGGGCAGAACGTACACACATAAGAGTGCATCAGCAACTAGGGTTGGAGCAGGGAAAAAATGACTTCAACTAACAGAGAGCGTGGAAGGCTCGGGTGAAGCAGGACTTAGAAATCCAAAGACAAAAGTTGAGATAGTAGGAAAGTATATTGATGTGGCGGCATGACCAGTGGCTCATAGCCCCGATTTACTTATGGACCTATTAAATGTTTAAGTAAGACATGTGTTTTCTAAAAACGGGACATTTTAGCAAAAGCTGGCTGAAACTGTAAGGTAGCCATTTGCTGACAATGATACCACCTCAGCCGAAACCACCCTGTGCAAGTTTTTCCCAGACTGTGAACATGATGTGAGTTGAAAGGGGAGCAGTTTCTGGGTGAAAGACATGTTTGTTTCTTTCCCTCCAGAAATACGCAAGAAAAGGGGTTAAGTGCCACTTGTAACCCTAGTTCTGTGTGCTAGTCTGATGTTCTGTTCTAGTGTGTGTGTGTGTGTTTGTGTGTGTGTGTGCTGTGAATGTCACAGCTGAAGAACACCAACTGGGGCATCCCTGTGCTTGCAAATATAAAAGTCTTTTCTCTCTGATTGCTGGAAGCAAGTCACAAACCAGCAAAGCCACAGCCGAAAATGAAACAGGACAACTCTGTTCAGCTAACCTGCAGAACCAAGAATTTCCAAACCCACTGCTCAACTACCAAAGTCAGCTCTACCGGACTCGCCCAACTTAACAGCCGCAACGTTTGATCATCCGCTCCTCACGGACAAGCCATAGACTGGTTCGTATATCTTTTTTAACTTTTATTTTTGGACTTCATTCCTCATTTCTAATCTTTGTGTATGTGTGTTGCATTTTTATCTTTTTCTCTCTCGCTCAGTAACTTATAAGCTCACTCTTTCTTTGACACAAGACAGCCTGGTTAAATTGGCTCCTTTTAAAACATAAATACATTTGGACTGGGAAAAGGTATCCACGAGGGGAGGGATCCTTTTTAAATTAGCCTTGTTGCGACCAACCGAAGGGGTTGAATAAAGAAAGGGGAGCCAGCTCATCCCTCCTCACCTGGCAACATGGTAGTTTCATCTGGGTTTATAACAAATTGGCGACCTCATCTGGGAATTTAACAAACCTGGGGACCTCGCCCAGGACCCGGTTGTAATGAACAAGCTGAATGGGGCAGGTAGAGACAGAGGGTTTAACTGTAATAGTGCATCCGAGAGTAAGGTCTATGCATTGAATAGTTGTAAAAAGGAATTATCTGACGGCGCAAGAGTGTCCACGATAAGATAGACGTAGTGTCACATATGCAGATAAATGGTTTAGATCTAAATGACTCTAATCGCAGAAACATGGTTACAAGGTGACCAAGGTTGGGAAAAAAATATTCTAGGGTACACAAGATTTTGAAAAGACAGACAGGGTGGAAAAGAAGGAGGGGTAGTCCTGTTAATAAAAAGACATTAGCGAGAAAGGATCTTGGCCCAGTAGAATCATTATGGGTGGAGATTAGGAATAGCAATAGACAGAAAATGGTGGTGCAAGTAGTTTATAGGCCCTCTAACAGTAGTTATACCATTGGACAGAGCATTAAACACAAAAGTATCGGAGTTTCTAACAATGACAATTTAATAGTTGTGGGGGACTTTAATCTTCATATAGATTGGACCAATTAAATTGGCAAAGATGGTCTGGAAGATGAGTTTGTAGAATGCTTTTATGACAGTTTCCTGGAGCAATATGTTGTGGAACCAACTAGGAATAAAGCTATCTTAGATCTAGTTTTGTGTATGGAAGCAGGGTTAATTAGTAATGTCATAGTAAAGGATTCCCAAGGAAATAGTGATCATAGTACAATTGAGTTCCACACTAAGTTTGAAAATGACATATTCCAATCACAAACAAGAATCTTAAACTCAAACAAAGCCAATTACATAGGTATGTGGGGAGAACTGGTTGAGGGGTTGACTAGTTAAATAGGCTAAAAACTGCAATGGTAAGTAAACAATGGGAATCATTTAAAAAAAAAATTCAATAAGTTCAACAAAAATACATTCCGTTAAAAACAAAAAAATTTAGCAAGATAGACCCATCCATGGCTTACTAAGGAGGTTAAGGATAGTATTAGATGAAAAGAAGAGGCTTATAATGATGCAAAGAAGAGCAGTACAGTCAACTCCCGTCGTTTGCGGGAGTTCCATTCCCACAAAATCTCATGAAGGGTGAAATCGTGAACAGTGAACAGAGACAGCACATGCACAGTGCGCGCTTTCTAGGTGGTGAAGGCATAGGAAAGGTGAGAGTTTAATGTTCTAAATGTCGATGAGCGAAGTTTTGGGGCCGTGAACCGCAATTTGGTGGGTAAACAAACTTGCGATAGAGGGAATCGCGAATGGTGGGAGTTGACTGTAAGTCTAAGGATTGGAGTTGTTGTTGAAGGAACGCACGTTTACAAAGTGCCTTTCATGCTATTGGGATACCCCTGCAAAACACTTCACAGCCAATGAAGCACTTTTAAGGTGCAATCGCTGTTGTAGAGAAACACAGGAGCCAAATTCTGCACAGCAAGATCCCACATTCAGCAAAGTGATAATGACAAGAGAATCTCCTTCTCAGTGATGTTGGTTGGGGAATACATTTTTACCCCAGGACATCAGGAAGAACCATTCCCTTCACCCACCCCCCACCCTGCCCCCTGACCCTGCCCCTTCTCTTCTTTGCAATAGTACCTTGGGATCTTTATCTCCCTTTTACCACTTCTAGACTTGACTATTCCCAAGCGCACCTATTCAGCCTCCCAAGTTCTATTCTCCATAAACTTGAGGTCATCCAAAACTTTGCTGCCAGTGTCCTATCTCGCAGTGAGTCAGCCTAGCAAGTCAGTTCTGGAGCCTGGAGCAGGGCTTGAACCCACGGCTTCCTGACTGAGCGATGGCTGACACCAGGCTTCACTTCAGTTCATCTCTAGCCCGGAGCTTCTCTAAGTTGTGCTCCAGATGTCACTGATGCCATGGATACCATTGTAGACAGGTTTATTGAGCTAAAGTATTTCCCGATGGAAGCAGTCAATGTTGAAAGCAAAACAAATTCCCAGTGCATATTTGTGTTGGACACATTGGGCAGGGGAACGCAGTGTTGGATAATTAAATTGCAGGGTAACTAATGACAACCGCTGACACAGATGGCTGAATGCAACTCCACCAAACAATCAGGTCTCAGCTCAAAACAGCGCTTTGGCTTTAAGGACAATTCGCCACATCCCACAAAATAATTGAATTCCAAATAAGAGGAGCAGCTCCACAATTTGTGGAAAATCAGCATCAGCTTAGCTGCAATCGCACAATCCCTCTCTGACCCATTGCCCACAAACCCCCATCATACTGTTACCCATAATCCCCCTCACACCATTACCCACAATCCCCCATTAAGTTACCCACAATTTCCCTCACGCTCTTACCCGCAAGGCCCCTCACACCATTATCCACAATCCATCTCAGGCCAATGCCTGCAATCCCCCCTCACACTCTATCCATGATTCCCCACATGCCATTACCCAAAATCCACCTCAGGAAATTACCCTCAATACCCCTCATGCCATTACCCAAAATCCACCCCAGGAAATTACCCTCAATCCCCTCACGCCGTTACCCAAAATCCACCCCAGGAAATTACCGTCAATCCCCCTCATGCCATTACCCAAAATACACTTTGGTAAATTACCCTCAAACACCCCCTCACGTTGTTACCCAAAATCCACCCCAGGAAATTACCCTCAATCCCCCTCATGCCGTTACCCAAAATCCACCCTGGTAAATTACCCTCAATCCCCCTCATGCCGTTACCCAAAATCCACCCCAGGAAATTATCCTCAATCCCCTCACGCCGTTACCCAAAATCCACCCTGGTAAATTATCCTCAATCCCCTCACGCCGTTACCCAAAATCCACCCTGGTAAATTACCCTCAATCCCCCCCCTCACGCTGTTACCCAAAATCCACCTCAGGAAATTGCCCTCAATCCCCCCCTCACACTGTTACCCAAAATCCACCCCAGGAAATTACCCTCAATTCTCCCCCCGCCGACTCTCGCCATTACCCAAAATCCACCATGGGAAGTTACTCTCAATTCCCCTCACACCATTACCCAGGGTTCAATGCTATGACTTCTGACCTATCCCCTGAATGCACGTGCTTAATGTGGACCTGCCAGCGACTGGCTTGGTCTCTCAACCGGATGATATTGGTACTTGCAGGTCATAGAAGCCCAAGTTTGCTCTGTTTACTGGTTGCCGTCGTGACCAGGTCTGTTGTGCTTACTGGTACATTTGACCTCAATGCCACTAGGCCAGTAGCTGACTGGGGATCCTGTTACAGAGCACTGCCCAGCAGCAACTTAACAGCAATCACTGTGCCACCTCAGACATGAATAAGGGACCCTTGAAGTCTTGGTTAGCACCCCATTGAGGACTGGGTGGCAGTGATGGGTTTCTCATGGAGAACAAGCAGCTCAGATTCAGGGAATTCAGTACCTGAATATTACACACGCCAGCTCACCCAACCAGCCGAAGGTGTTTAGATACAGAGTAAAGCTCCCTCTACACTGTCCCCTTCAAACACTCCCAGGGCAGGTACAGCACGGGGTTAGATACAGAGTAAAGCTCCCTCTACACCGTCCCCATCAAACACTCCCAGGACAGGTACAGCATGGGGTTAGATACAGAGTAAAGCTCCCTCTACACTGTCCCCATCAAACACTCCCAGGACAGGTACAGCACGGGTTAGATACAGAGTAAAGCTCCCTCTACACTGTCCCCATCAAACACTCCCAGGACAGGTACAGCACGGGGTTAGATACAGAGTAAAGCTCCCTCTACACTGTCCCCATCAAACACTCCCAGGACAGGTACAGCAACGAAAATTTAACAGGTTTGAGGAGCTAAATTGTTTACTACGGTTCATATTTATCTGGTTAAGTTGACTATGACATGGAAAGTGTTAGCAGTCAGTGGGCTGAAGTGGTATGTGAAGGCAAAATGTTTTCACCTAGACTTACAGCAAAGTTACAGCACAGGAACAAGGCCATTCTGCCCAACTCTCCATGCTGGTGTTTGTGCATCACATAAGCCTCCTCTTCTGCTCTGCATCTCTCCCCCATCAGCACATCCTCCTGTTCCTTTCTCCCTCATGTATTTATCCAGTATTCCCTCAATGTGCCTTTGCTATTGGCCTCAGCCACTCCCTGTGGTGGCGAGTTCCACATTCTCAGCACTCTCTGCATGGGTAAAGGAAGTGTCTCCTGAATTCCCTATTGGATTTATTCGTGACTCTATTTTTATTGATGAGCCCTTATTAGTCCTGGTCTCCCCCACAGCTTCTGGACATTAACTCTTATTTTGACGCATTGAATAACTTTAAAGGCTTCTATCTAGTCACTCCTCAGGTTTCTCTTTTTAAAGCAAAGAGCCTCGCCCTCTTCAACCTCTCCTGATAGATATAACCTCTCCGCCCCGGTATCATTCTTGAAAATCTTATCCTTACACTTGACCCAGACATTCTGTGTCCTTTCCTTTGTAGCGCTTTAACCAACGTAGCGCTCTAACCAAATATTTTCTGCTCATGAATAAATTTCTCAAGTCAGAACCCAAATGTTTCTCATGTCCCGGCCCTGCTGAAAGGGTCCATTGTAACAAGGTGGGATGGGGCCTCTAGCCTTGAGGTAGGCTTACTCCATACACACACGCATACAGACGCACACACACACACACACACACACACACACAGAGCGAACGTTGTGTGAACCGCTCGTGCAGCTCTCCGACAGCCTAAACAGGGCTCCAATTGTATCCATCCAAGACTGGCGAGGAGGGGAGCATGAAGCTTCAGCCTGCCAGAGTCCAGGCCTAAATCCTTGGGAGCAGCTGTAGGCCAGGCCGTCACCCTGCAGGGTAGGATGGCAGGCCTGGCTCCCCATAGTTACTGGCTGCGGGGCAGTTGAACTGGAAAGGAGGGTGGTGCTTAGTGGAAATGTGGTAGACGGGGCTCTGGAGGATTTTAAAAAATTCATTTAAGGGATGTGGGTTTTGCTGGCTGGGCCAGCATTTATTGCCCCTCCCTAATTGCCCTTGAGAAGGTGGTGGTGAGCTGCCTTCTTCAGCCACTGCAGTCCATGTGGTGTAGGTACACCCACAGTGCAGTTAGGGAGGGAATTCCAGGATTTTGACCCAGTGACAGTGAAGGAACGGGGATATATTTCCAAGTCAGGATGGTGAGTGACTTGGAGGGGAACTTCCAGGTGGTGGTGTTCCCATCTATCTGCTGTCCTTGTCCTTCTAGATGATAGTGGTTGTGGGTTTGGAAGGTGCTGTCTAAGGAGCCTTGGTGAGTTCCTGCAGTGCATCTTGTAGATGTCACACACTGCTGCTACTGTGCGTCGGTTGTGGAGGGAGTGAATGTTTGTGGATGCAGTGCCAATTGATATTCTAGCTCGGGAGTGTTCCTTAAGCACCTTGAATCTGGCTGCTTGTGCTGATATCTTTCATTCACCCTGAATATTGTGCTGTCTGGAGAGTTTGGCAATCTACATATCAATAATACATGAACTCCAGCGGTTCAAGAAGGCAGCTCACCACCACCTTCTCGAGGGCACTTAGAGATGGACAACAAATGCTGGCCTAGCCAGTGACACTCACATCCCCTGAATGAATTTTTTAAAAATGGGGCTTTTATGGTTGTATTAGGTTGTTGGATTCCATAGTCTCTTAGGCCGGAATCATCCCAGATTTCCGCAATGGTGGGTTTTCCTAACGTATTGTCCCATTCCCGCCTCATTAATTGCGCAACCACAGCAAACATGCCGTCTTGTTGCTGGGCATCCTCTGATTTGCCCACCATGCCATTACCTCGCTGCTACCTCACACTGAGCGCCATATTTTAAACTGAAGCCACGCACACAGTTCTCAATGCTTGTGGCCCAGGACTGTTCCAGTGAAGACATGGCCCCAAAAGCCAAGAAGAGTGCAGCCCCCCGATCCAGTGGCTCATCCCCACGACGCCTTCTGGACACCGTGGAGGCCCGCTGCGATGTCTTCTAACCCCACTCTGCCGCAGGAGGCCCATCAGTCTCACCACTCCGGCTGGGGAGGTGGTGGCAGAGGTGGTCAGTGCCAACACTGCACACTAGAGGTTGACCATCCAGTGCAGAAAGAGGTTGAATGATCTCATCCATGCCGCCAGGGTAAGTCGACCATCTTATCACTCTAAACTCACACACTCACAAGCCCATCACACATTCACTGCCAGCTCAAGGGACATCACCACTCACTCTCTCACACACACACCCTCACATCTCCATCTGGCCTCATCTCCTCTGGAGACTGCCTCCTCAGCCCTCACCATCTTGAGGCCATTCGTACAGACCAACTTGCACCCCCACACACACACACCCTGGGATACCCTCCTTCCCCAGTGTAGCCCTCACCCTGCAGCCTCTTCCCTTGCCTGAGACCTAGCACAGTCTAGAGCTGCAGCTGTTGAAAAGCCACCCCCGCCTTATGGCCGGTCTGGTAAGCCGAGACTTGCCCATGAGCCTCCCTAAAAGTGATGTGGTGCTGCCTGTGAAGCCTGGTGCTGATGACCGCGAGTGCTGCCCGAAGCAAGGTAGGCAAACAAACCTCAAAGTCCCGAGTGAAGTGCAGATCACCAGGGGCATGGCGCTCATGTACAGTTGTGAAACATGTCGGTGTGCAATCACACTGACGTGCCCGGGTGATCCAGTGTGGGGGGGATGATTCCGGTGAGCAGGGATTATAATGAGATGCTAAAGCATTGAAATTAGGTTCCTGATGCATGGCGATAGGAGACGCGGTCCACCATTGATGGGTGGAACGGACAATTGCAAACTGGTTTCGCGATGTTGCGAAATCGATTTTTAGCCACCTCACCACGTTGTCACCCTCCTGCTCACCATGACGACCAATGCCAAAGTGGCCGGAAAATTCCGGTCTTAGTATCAGCAACGTGACATCCCAAAATGCCTTGCAGGCAATGAGGTACGTTTGAAGTGTACTCCAGCGGGAAATGCCAATTTCTGCACAGCAAGCTCCCACAAACAGCAGTGTGATAATGACCAGAGAATCAGTTTCTTAGTGGGGTTGCCTGAGCGCTAAATGGTGGCCAGGACACTGGGGCGAACTCCAGTGTTCTCCTGCGAAACAGTGGCCTTGGGATCTTTTACATCCACTTGAGAGGGCAGAGAAGTCATCGCTTTAATGCCTCATCTGACAGATGGCAGCTCCAACAGTGCAGCACTCCAGCGCAACACTAGGCCTGTCAGCCTGGATTTGGCCTCAAATACATGAACTTTAGACTCACGAGTTGAGTGCGCTACCCAGTGAACCAGGCCCGAAGGGAAGATGGATTTTAGCTTTATTGCTGGGGGTGGGGTTAGGGGGATATGTTGTTGGTGGGGTTTGTGCCTGAGCACCTACAACACCAGCATTGACTTGTAAAAAACCTCCTTTCTCTGTCACAAACACCCCTCCAATCCAGGCTCTGGAATCTATGTCACAAGAAGCTTTACCACCTCATTCTAGTTAGTCAATCTCTTAACAATATACCCAAATAGGTCCAAGACTTAGTGCTGGCCTCATAACCTCATGGACTCTTCCTGCATCTTGGATGAGCTCTGGATGAGGAGAGTTACTCCCCGACTCGCTGTTCACCATCACATCTCTCTCTTCATCAAAAGTCTCCTCAAAACTGCATCAAGTCTATCGCTAGCTCCAGCGCACACTGATCCTTAGCCCTCCACTAACTCCTCCCCACCTCCTCAACTCCTCTCGCCGCCGAATCTTCCACTTAAATATCCTTAATCATTCCCACTGCCTTCCCCGAAATATTTCTAGGCCACATAACCTCATTCCCACCGCCAGTCCAATCCCCATCCCCAACCCCATCCCCAACCCCATCCCCATCCCCAACCCCATCGCCATCCCCAGCCCCATCCCCAACTCCATCCCCATCCCCAACCCCATCGCCATCCCCATCCCCATCCCCAACCCCAACCCCATCCCCAACCCAATCCCCATCCCCAACCCCATCACAAACCCCAGCCCCATCCCCAACCCCATCCCCATCCTGATCCCGATCCCGATCCCCAACCCCAACCCCATCCCCAACCCCATCCCCATCCCCAACCCCATCGCCATCCCCAACCCCATCCCCATCCCCAACCCCAACCCCATCCCCAACCCAATTCCCATCCCCAACCCCATCACAAACCCCATCCCCATCCCCAACTCCATCCCCATCCTGATCCCGATCCCCAACCCCAACCCCATCCCCAACCCAATCCCCATCCCCAACCCCATCACAAACCCCATCCCCATCCCCATGCCCATCCCCAACGCCAACCCCATCCCCAACCCAATCCCCAACCCCATCCCCATCCCCATCCCCAACCCCAACCCCATCCCCAACCCAATCCCCAACCCCATCCCCATCCCCATCCCCATCACCCCCACCCACACCATCCCCATCCCCATCCCCCACCCCCATCCGCAACCCCAACCCCATCCCCAACCCAATCCCCATCCCCAACGCCAACCCCATCCCCAACCCAATCCCCAACACCATCCCCATCCCCATCCCCACCCCCATCCCCAACCCCAATCCCCATCCCCATCCCCAATCCCCATCCCCATCCCCAACCCAATCCCCATTCCCATCCTAATCCCCATCCCCAACCCCAACATCAATCCCCATCCCCAATCCCCATCCCCATCCCCAACCCAATCCCCATCCCAATCCCCCATCCCCATCCCCAGCCCCATCCCCATCCCCACCCCCATCCTCACCCCCATCCCCATCCCCATTCCAATCCCCATCCCCATCCCCATCCCCATCCCAATCCCCAACCCCAACCCCAACCCTAACCCCAACCCCATACCAATCCCCTCCCCAACCCCATCCCAATCCTATCCCCATCCCCAACCCCATCCCCAACCCCAACCCCAACCCCATCCCCATCCCCAACCCTGTCCTCAACCCCATCCCCATCCCTAGCCCCATCCCCACCCCCCATCCCCAATCCCCATCCCTGCCCCCACCCCCATCCCCATCCCCAGCCCCATCCCCACCCCCATCCCCAACCCCACCCCAATCCCCCCATCCTCAACCCCAACCCCATCCCCTACCACATCCCCATCCCCATCCCCAGCCCCATCCCCATCCCAACCCCACCCCAATCCCCCCATCCTCAACCCCATCCCCATCCCCATCCCCAACCCCAACCCCATCCACAACTCAATCCCCAACCCCATCCCCATCCCCATCACAAACCCCATCCCCATCCCCATCCCCAACCCCAACCCCATCCCCAACCCAATCCCCAACCCCATCCCCCATCCCCATCCCCAACCCCAACCCCAACCCCAACCCAATCCCCATCCCCAACCCCAATCCTCATCCCCATCCCCATCCCCAACCCAATCCCCATCCCCATCCTAATCCCCATCCCCAACCCCAACACCAATCCCATCCCCATCCCCCAACCCCAATCCCCATCCCCATCCCCAACCCAATACCCATCCCAATCCCCCATCCCCATCCCCAGCCCCATCCCCATCCCCACTCCCATCCTCACCCCCATCCCCATCCCCATCCCAATCCCCATCCCCAACCCCATACCAATCCCCTCTCCAACCCCATCCCAATCCCATCCCATCCCCAACCCCATCCCCAACCCCAACTCCATCCCCATCCCCAACCCCATCCTCAACCCCATTCCCAACCCCATCCCCATCCCTAACCCCAATCCCATCCCCAACCCCATCCCCATCCTGATCCCGATCCCGATCCCCAACCCCAACCCCATCCCCAACCCAATCCACATCCCCAACCCCATCACAAACCCCATCCCCATCCCCATGCCCATCCCCAACGCCAACCCCATCCCCAACCCAATCCCCAACCCCATCCCCATCCCCATCCCCATCACAAACCCCATCCCCATCCCCATCCCCATCCCCAACCCCAACCCCATCCCCAACCCAATCCCCAACCCCATCCCCATCCCCATCACCAACACCATCCCCATCCCCATCCCCATCCCCATCCCCAACCCCAACCCCATCCCCAACCCAATCCCCAACCCCATCCCCATCCCCATCACCAACACCATCCCCATCCCCATCCGCAACCCCATCCGCAACCCCAACCCCATCCCCAACCCAATCCCCATCCCCAACCCCAATCCCCATCCCCATCCCCAATCCCCATCCCCATCCCCAACCCAATCCCCATTCCCATCCTAATCCCCATCCCCAACCCCAACACCAATCCCCATCCCCAATCCCCATCCCCATCCCCAACCCAATCCCCATCCCAATCCCCCATCCCCATCCCCAGCCCCATCCCCAACCCCACCCCCATCCTCACCCCCATCCCCAACCCCATCCTCAACCCCATCCCCATCCCTAGCCCCATCCCCACTCCCCATCCCCAACCCCATCCCCATCCCCATCCCCAATCCCCATCCCTGCCCCCACCCCCATCCCCATCCCCAGCCCCATCCCCACCCCCATCCCCAACCCCACCCCAATCCCCCCATCCTCAACCCCAACCCCATCCCCTACCACATCCCCATCCCCATCCCCAGCCCCATCCCCATCCCAACCCCACCCCAATCCCCCCATCCTCAACCCCATCCCCATCCCAACCCCAACCCCATCCCCAACCCAATCCCCAACCCCATCCCCATCCCCATCACAAACCCCATCCCCATCCCCATCCCCATCCCCAACCCCAACCCCATCCCCAACCCAATCCCCAACCCCATCCCCATCCCCATCCCCATCCCCAACCCCAACCCCAACCCCAACCCAATCCCCATCCCCAACCCCAATTCCCATTCCCATCCCCAACCCAATCCCCATCCCCATCCTAATCCCCATCCCCAACCCCAACACCAATCCCCATCCCCAACCCCAATCCCCATCCCCATCTCCATCCCAATCCCCATCCCCAACCCCATACCAATCCCCTCTCCAACCCCATCCCAATCCCATCCCCATCCCCAACCCCATCCCCATCCCTAACCCCAACCCATCCCCATCCCCAACCCCATCCCCATCCCTAGCCCCATCCCCACCCCCCATCCCCAACCCCATCCCCATCCCCATCCCCAATCCCCATCCCTGCCCCCCACCCCCATCCCCAGCCCCATCCCCACCCCCATCCCCAACCCCACCCCAATCCCCCCATCCTCAACCCCAACCCCATCCCCTACCACATCCCCATCCCCATCCCCATCCCCAGCCCCATCCCCACCCCCATCCCAACCCCAACCCAATCCCCCCATCCTCAATCCCATCCCCATCCCTATCCCCAACCCCAATCCCCATCCCTGCCCCCACCCCCATCCCCACCCCCGCCCCCATCCCCAACCCCACCCCAATCGCCCCATCCCCAACCCCATCCCCATCCCTATCCCCAATCCTAATCCCCAAACCCAATCCCCAAACCGAACCCATCCCCAACCCCAATCCCCACCCCCAACCTCAATCCCCGCCCCCGCCCTGCCCCCACCCCTGCCCCCACCCCCATCCCCAACCCCAACCCCATCCCATCCCCAACCCCAATCCCCATTCCTACCCCCATCCCCAACCCCATCCCCATTCCCACCCGCAACCCCAACCCCAACCCAATCCCCCCATCCCCAACCCCATCCCCATCTCCAAACCCAGCCCCATTTCCATCTCCATCCCCAACTCCATTCACATCCCAAACCCCATCCCCAACCCCATTCCCAGCCCGAGCCCCATCCCCACCCCCATCCCCAACTACAACCCCATCCCCACCCCCAACCCCATCCCTATCCCCAATTCCATTCCCATCCCCATCCCCATCCCTATCCCCAACACGATCTCCAACCCCATCCCCAACAAAAACGCAAGCCCAACTCCATCCCCATCCCCAACCCCATTCCCATCCCCAACACGATCTCCAATCCCATCCCCATCCCCAACCCCAACCCCAGCCCATCCCCATCCACATCCCCAACCCAACACGAGAAAGTTCCTCTTCAAGCCAGCCATTCTGACTTGGAAACAATATTGCTGTTCCTGTTGTTGGGTTAAAATCCTGGAGCTCCCTGCCTAATTGCAACAATGGGTGTACCTACACCAGACGGACTGCAGCAAGGGCAACAAAGAAGGGGCAACCAGTGCTGACACTGCCGGTAACGTTCACTTCCCAAGAGAGAATATATTTTTTAAAAAGTTCCTGAAAATGGAAATTCCTGGAAGCATCACTTGCTGAAGAACTGGGGCATTTTTAACTTTCTCTGGTTCTGATGAAAGGTCACAGACCTGAAATGTTGGTAGGTAAGTTGGTAGTTGGTAGGTTGGTAGGCAGGTTGGTCGGTATGTCGGTAGGTAGGTCGGTAGGTAGATAGGTTGGTAGGTCGGTTGGTAGTTCAGTAGGTAGGTAGGTCGATCAATAGGTCGGTCAGTAGGTAGGTAGGTCGGTAGGTTGGTAGGCAAGCCGGTCGTAAGGTCAGTAGGTAGGTAGGTTGATAGGGAGGTCGGTCAGTAGGTCGATAGGTAGATAGGTTGGTAGGTCAGTAGGTAGGTCGGTAGGTCGGTCGGTCGGTCAGTCGGTAGGTCAGTCGGTTGGTCGTAGGTAGGTAGGTAGGTCGATAGGTGGGTTAGTTGGTAGGCCGGTCGATAAGTAGTCGGTAGGTAGGTCGGTAGGTAGGTCAGTAGGTAGGTCAGTAGGTAGGTCAGTCGGTAGGTCGGTAGGTCGGTAGGTAGGTCGGTCGGTTGGTAGGTCGGTTGATAGGTCGGTCGGAAGGTCGGAAGGTAGGTTGATAGGTAGGTCGGCCGGTAGGTCGGTAGGTAGGTCAGTCGGTAGGTCGGTAGGTAGGTTGATAGGTAGGTTGGCCGGTAGGTCGGTAGGAAGGTCGGTCGGTAGGTTGGTAGGTAGGTCGGTAGGTAGGTCGATAGGTCGGTAGGTAGGTCGATAGGTCGGTAGGTAGGTCGATAGGTAGGTAGGTAGGTCAGTAGGTAAGTCAGTAGGTAGGTCGGTCGGTAGGTTGGTAGGTAGGTCAGTCGGTAGGTAGGTCAGTCGGTAGGTCGATAGGTAGGTCGGTCAGTAGGTAGGTCAGTAGGTAGGTCAGTAGGTAGGTCAGTTGGTCGGTCGGTTGGTAGGTCGGTTGGTAGGTCGGTCGGTAGGTCGGAAGGTAGGTTGATAGGTAGGTCGGCCGGTAGGTCGGTAGGTAGGTCGGTCGGTAGGTTGGTAGGTAGGTCGGTAGGTAGGTCGATAGGTCGGTAGGTAGGTCGATAGGTCGGTAGGTAGGTCGATAGGTAGGTAGGTAGGTCAGTAGGTAAGTCGGTAGGTAGGTCGGTCGGTAGGTAGGTTGGTCGGTAGGTAGGTCGGTCGGTAGGTCGATAGGTAGGTCGGTTGGTAGGTCGGTAGATAGGTCGGTCGGTAGGTTGGTTGGTAGGTCGGTAGGTAGGTAGATCGTTAGGTAGGTTTGTAGTTCAGTAGGTAGGTCGATAGGTAGGTAGGTAGGTCGGTAGGTAGGTAGGTCGGTTGATAGGTAGGTCGGTTGGTAGGTCAGTAGGTAGATAGGTCAGTAGGTTGGTTGGTAGGTAGGTTGATAGGTAGGTAGGTTGGTTGGTAGGTCGGTCGGTAGGTCGGTAGGTAGGTCGGTCGGTAGGTTGGTTGGTAGATCTGTCGATAGGTAGGTCGGTTGGTAGGTCAGTAGGTAGGTAGGTCGGTAGGTTGGTTGGTAGATATGTTGATAGGTAGGTAGGTAGGCCGGTTGGTAGCTAAGTAGGTCGGTAGGTAGATAGGTCGGTAGGTTGGTTGGTAGGTCAGTAGGTAGGTCGATAGGTAGGTCGGTAGGTAGGTCGATAGGTAGGTCGGTTGGTAGGTCGGTAGGTAGGTTGGTTGGTAAGTCGGTAGGTAGGTCGATAGATAGGTCGGTTGGTAGGTCAATAGGTAGGTTGGTTGGTAGGTCGGTAGGTAGGTTGGTTGGTAGGTCAATAGGTAGGTCGGTTGGTAGGTCAATAGGTAGGTCGGTTGGTAGGTCAGTAGGTAGGTTGGTAGGTAGGTCGCTAGGTAGGTCGGTAGGTAGGTCGGTAGGTAGGTTGGTTGGTAATTCGGTAGGTAGGTCGATAGGTAGGTCGGTTGGTAGGTCAATAGGTAGGTTGGTTGGTAGGTCGGTAGGTAGGTCGGTTGGTAGGTCGATAGGTAGGTCGGTTGGTAGGTCGGTAGGTAGGTAGGTTGGTAGGTCAATAGGTAGGTCGGTTGGTAGGTCAATAGGTAGGTTGGTTGGTAGGTCGGTAGGTAGGTCAGTTGGTAGGTCGGTAGGTAAGTCGGTTGGTAGGTCGATAGGTATGTCGGTCGGTAGGTCGGTAGGTAGGTCGGTCGGTAGGTCGGTCGGTAGGTCGGTCGGTAGGTCGGTAGGTAAGTCGGTAGGTAGATCAGTCGGTAGGTCGGTCAGTCGGTAGGTCGGTTGGTAGGTCGGTTGGTAGGTCGATACGTAGGTCGGTCGGTAGGTTGGTTGGTAGGTCGGTAGGTAGGTCGATAGGTAGGTCGGTTGGTAGGTAATGCAAAATCCAGAATCTGCACATCGACTGACTGCCACTAAACACAGCAGATATATGAGACTTGTCTCCGCGCCAACAGAGAATTTGAGGGTAGGTCGGGAGAGATTTTTGCCCGATCTCTATCTAAAGCCTCTTTGTGAGTAAGGATCCAACACCGTGAAGTCCAGGATTGAGAAATATGCCCCCTTCCATACCCCTCCCTCACCCTGGGTCAACACACAGAGGCCCTTGGGTTAACATGCTCCCTGAATGCTGGTTCCCTTTGTTGGCCTTGTGCCTGCAATACAACAGCGGGTAAAAGGACAAGTTCCTCGAGAAATTGGCTCAATTGCTTCGAGGAACTCGATGAATACTTGTCATTTCTCTCTTGCTCTGGCTCCCACACTGCATTGCTGGCCTGGCGAAGCAGTCACCTTTAATTGGAAACAGCCCTATAAATGACTGCTACATCTGTTCACAAGGCTTCTGTTTGGCTTCTGTGCCAGATGTGTTTTGATTGTCTAATTGTTCTATTTTCTCCAATCTCCACTTCCCCCAAACCCCTTAGCCCATTCCACGTTCCCCCTGCACACTGCCCCCGCCCCCCCAACCCTCTTCTGAGACTCAGACATCTGAAGGCCTAGGGCTTCAGGCCTGACGTGTGACAGGGCTGTGCGGAGTTAGCTACGTAGCCTTTGCACTCCGTCTCCTTTCCAACTCTCTCCGTTCTCCTCCCTCTCTGTGATAGCTCCCTGCCTCTGCCTGCTCTCTCCGAGTGTTGACGCTCACCTCACTCACGGCATCAAGGTCAGAGGCCACTGCTTCTTCTTCTGCTCCCTGTGTTTTTCCAGGCTGCTCTCGGGCGTGCTATTTTTAAGCGGGGGCCTGTTTAATTTAGTCACAAAGCCTGCCTTGTGTGCTGATTGTGTGAGTTGCTCCATCAAAGGGAGGTGTTGAATTCCCAGGCAGAGCAGCACAGCGCCCTGCATTCATGGGCTTCTCCCGGCTCCTTAGGCAGTGCATTGAGAAAGCGCGGAAGTTATGAAGAATGTCAAAGAGCCTTTTGAAAAGGGGGCTTTAATCTGGGTCTGGACCAGGGGCCCACACTGAAAGGGAATTTCTGACGCCAGCCGCTTAGAGGAGTGTAGGCCACGGTTCAGTGGATGGCACTCTTGCCTCAGAGTCCAAAGGTGGTGGGTTCAAGTCCCACTCCAGAGATGTATGCCCACAAACCTGGGCAGACATTCCCAGCGCAGTGCTGAAGGCTTCGAATGAGGTGTTAAATGGAGGTGTATTTGCCCTCCCAGGTGGACACAAAGGATCCCAGAGCGTTCTTGTGAAGAAGAGCATGGGTGTTCTCTCTCAGTGCCCTGGCCGATATTTATTCCTCAGCCAACCATTAAAAGAGGTCATTATCATCACGTTGCTGTTTGAGGGAGCTCGCTGTGCGCTAGCTGGGCTGTCCTGTTTCCGACTTTACGGTCGTGACTACGCTTCATTGGCTGACTGTCATGTTGTGAAAGGTGCTATAGAAATGCAGGACTTTGTTTGTCCATTTCTTGTTCAATGCCTCAGACCTCTATACCTTTTTGGCCAAATCCAGGTGGCGGAGATTGTTGGGATCCTCCTGTGCAACACAAGGCTGAGATCACTGACTTGTTCAAATACAAAGGGATCCCGCTCAGCTTGTGGCACTAGCTCAAACACGAGTTGAGCCGGGACATCACCTCACCTTTCAATCAGGCGCTTCACAGCCTTCTGCATTTAATAGCTATGGGTCCTAACCCATGTAAATCCATGCAGACGACGGGGCGGTGGACCTGGTGTAAATATTCCCACCTCGTCGAGACCCTGTTCCATTTCATTGATTGCCGATTGCCATCCATTCCCCTTCCCCACGGCAGCTTTCCGTGTTTGCGTAGGAGATGTGACACCTGCCCTTTGACCTCCTCCTTTCTCACTATCCTGGGCCTCAAACGCTCCTTCCAGGTGAAGCAGTGAGTTAGTTATGCTTCCTTCAGTTTAGCCTACTGTAGTCGCCATTCACAACGCGGCCTCCTCTAAACTGGGGAGACCGGAAGCAGACTGGGCAACCACTTTGCGGAACACCCCCGTTCAGTCACAAATGTAACCCTGAGCTTCCGGTCGCTTGTCATTTTAATTCTCCACTTTGCTTTCACGCTGACCTCTCTGTCCTTGGCCTGCTGCACTGTTCCAGTGAAGCTCAACGTAAGCCTGAAGAACAGCACCTCATCTTTCGGATACAACACTGAGCTCATTAATTTCAGAAGATAACAAATGCTCTCATGTCTTGTTGGACACCAGCAGTTGGCAATGACTTTGCTTTCCCATTTACACCTCCACTAGACTCATCTTATATTTCTTTACTTGTTCCATTATCATCCCCTTTTGTCTTGCACCATTGTCCCTTTTATATTTAGTTTCTCCAGCTTACAAACATCTGAATTAGGAGCAGGTGGAGGTCACTCGGCCCCTTGAGCCTGCTCCGCCATTCAATAAGGTCATGACTGTAACCTCAACTTCACATTCCCAGCCTAACCCTGATAACCTGTCACCCCCTTTCTTATCAAGAATCTAAATATATTCAAAGACTTTGCTTCCATTGCCTTCTGAGGAAGAGAGTTCATAAGACTCACGACCCTATCAGAGAAAAAAAATTCTCCTCAATAAGTCATAAATGGGTGACCCCTCATTTTTAAACAGTGACTCCCAAATTCTAGATTCACTCACAAGGGGAAACATCCTCTCCACATCCACCCTGTCAAGACCCCTCAGGATATTAAAGGTCTCAATCGTCGCCCCTTACTCTTCTAAACTCCAGCTGATACAAGCCTAGTCTGTCCAACCTTTCTTCCCTATCACCCCTTTCACTCTGGCCCTCCCCACCTTTCCCTGCCTCTGATACTTCAAACCCAATAAAATTCTAACTGATGAAAGATCACAGATCTGAAACATTAACCCTGGTTCTCTCTTTCTCTCTCCCTCTCGCTCTCCAGATGCTGACTGACCTGCTGAGCCTTTCCAGCAATCCCGGGTTTGGTTTCAGATTTTCAGCATCAGCAGTGTTTTGCTTTAGTTACAGATGTTAAGCGGTGTGATCCAGGCATAGGCCCTGCTGTCTCACAGGCCTCAGAGGCTTGGGGCCTACCTGGCCTCTGTTGTGCTGTACCTTCACGGTTTGTGCCTGAAACCAGACAGGATGTGATGTATACACTCATGTGATCTTTGGACAGATGTTAAGGGCAGTCCTAGGGAGCAGATGTGTTAACGAACCTCCCAGACGTCGTCGTATTGTTTCTCCTCTTCAAATTCAAGTCCCGCCTGAATTGAGCCACCAATCCTCCCTGTGTGGCTGCTGTGTTTGTGTGAGGTGTGGAACATGACAGCCCCCCAGGCACCGCCCCCCCCCCTTCATTACCCACCCAATGCCCCCCTTCACTTCCACCTTTCTCCTGTGAAGGTGGTGAGTGCACCCCAAGGTTTCCCCTCACTGGAAAAACTAACCCTCGGTGTGCTTACAACCACACTTTCAAACGCCCGGCTCCCTAGCCTCCACTTACCACAACATTCCTGCAGCTACCCATTCGCTCGGCCGTATCCACACGTCCACCTTCAATGCACTCTTTCTCTCTCTCTCTCTCCCTGGTTGCTCTCACCACCCCACCCGCACACCCGCCTCCTTCCCCCCCACCCCCAACTGGCACAGCCCCGATGTCCAGTCCCTCAAGTCCAAGGTGCACAGGTTATAAAGGGCATGGTGGACAATAGGTTCAGACCTGGCTGGATCACTGAAACAACTATTGAACCCTGTTCTCGGCAGCTAGAACTACTCATTCTTTCAGGGTTATCCTGGAACCCTGGCTCCTCTTCTCAACTGCAAACTAGCTTCTTAAACCCCTCTCTCCTCCGCCCTCACCTCCAACCACAAGTGTGAGGAGCTCATGGAGTTTCTTTGTCACTAAGATCTGATCAGCTGCCTCTGCTGCGTCCCTCCCTTCCACCAGCCCAACACAGGCCAAACTTTCTCCAACACTCCCCCCATGTGCTAGCTTGAACTGGCTTCTTCCTCCCCATCGCTCTCTCTCCGAGCTCATCTTTTCCCTCTTGCTCCCTCGACCCTATTCCCACTAAACTGTGGATCATCAACTTCCTTTCCTGGATTGCATATAAACTGATATTGTTAACCCTTCTCTCTTCTCAAGCACTCTTTCCCTCTCCTTCCAATCTGCCGTCATCACCCCTCCCCTCAAAAACCAACCTTTGAGCCCACCGTCCTTGCAAATAACCATCCCACCTCTAGCCTCCCTTTCCTCTCTAAAGTCCTCGAACGCGTTGTCACCTCCCGAATCCGTTCCCACCATTCCCCGGAACTCCATGCCTGAATCCCTCCAATCAGGTTCCCAGCCCTGCCACAATATCAAAACGGCTCTTCTCAGAGTCACACCCCCCGTGACTGTGACAAAGATAAGCTTCCCGTCCTCGTCCTTCTCGAGCTGCCTGTGGCCTTTGACATGGCCGACCACCCCATCCTCCTCCCACACCCCTCCACTGTCGCCCAGCTGGGTGAGGCTGCTCTCGCCTGGCTCCATTCTTGTCTGTCTGATTGGAGCCAGAGAATCACTGGCAATGGTTTCTCTCCCTGCCCCCACACCGCGACCTCTGGTTTCCCCCCCAGGATCAATCCTTGGCTCCTTCCTGTTTCTCATCCACACGCTGCCCCTCAGAGACATTACCTTAAAAAAAAAGTGTTGGGTTTCACATGTATGTTGACGACACCCAGCTCTCCCTCACCACCACCCCTCTTGACCCCTCCACTGTTTCTAAATATTAAACTGCTCATCAGACACCCAGTAACAGTGAGCAGAATTCCCTTCAACTATACACTAGGAAGACTGATGAAATTGTCTTTGGTCTCCATGACAAATCCTGTTCCCTAGCTAATGATTCCATTCTGTTGCATATTTTATATCTTGGATCTATGTAGGGACGATACTGGTTTCCATGGGCGGGATTTTCCCGCACCTCATGCCGGCGGGATCTTCCAGTCCCTCCGAAGTCAACCAAGATTTGAATGGCTCGCCGCTTCTGCCGGAGGGAATCGTGCCGAGGCAGGGTCGGAAAGTCCTGGCGTATGTGTGTAACAGGTTGTACTCACAATGCTATTAAATGTCTGCTCCATGCTTCAGCTCTCAGCTTCCAGTAGCTTCTGTGCTGTCTGTTTACTTTTCTTTGAGTCCACGCCCAGGCATAACCAATCAAGCACATTGAGCATAGGTCAGCTACCAGACTCACATAATCATAAACACAGAACAACTGAACACTTCACATCCCCCTCCAGGGCAACTCTCTGAGGCTACACAAGACTGCTCACAACATTGGCATCACATTTGACCCCGGGATGAGCTTGAGACCTCATAGCCATGCCAACATGAAGCCTGCCGATTTTGACTTTTGTAACGTTGCCTGACTTTGCCCAGCCTCAATTCATCTGCTGCTTAAACCCTCATTCATGCTTTTGCTACCTCTACACTCAACTATTCTAATGCTGTCCTGGTTGGCTTCACACATTATAATCTCCGTAATCTTGAGTTCATCCAAACACTGCTGCCCGCGTTTTAACTCACAGGAAGCCCAATTCACCCCTGTGCTTGCTGACCTACACTGGCTCCTGATTAAGCAACTTTAGGGCAGGTTTAAACTAACATGGTGGTTATGTCAGTGCTGTCTTGGTTCAAGACATTAAGTGGGTCGAATGCTGTGTGGCCTGTTGCATAGAGAAGAAGACAGGCCAGGAACAACAAACTTAGGCCCAACCATCTTCATCTGCTTCATCCATGACCTTCGTCCCATCATAAGGTCAGAAGTGGGGATGTTCGCTGATGATTGCACAATGTTCAGCACCATTCACAACTCCTCAGATACTGAAGCAGTCCATGTCTAAATGCAGCAAGACCTGGATAATATCCAGGCTTGGGCTGACAAGTGGCAAGTAACATTCACACCACACAAGTGTCAGGCAATGACCATCTCCAACAAGAGAGAATCCAACCATCGCCCCTTGACGTTCAACGGCATTACCATCACTGAATCCCCCGCTATCAACATCCTGGGGGTTACCATTGACCAGAAACTGAACTGGACTAGCCATATAAATACTGTGGCTACAAAAGCGGGTCAGAGGCTAGGAATCCTGCGGCGAGTACCTCACCTCCTGACTCCCCAAAACCTGTCCACAATCTACTAGGTACAAGTCAGGATGAGATGAGATTAAGTGTAAGGGTGACATTGTGACAAATGGATTTTAACGTAGGTAAATATGAGGTTACTCCCTTTGGACATCAAAAGGATAGAACAGGGTACTTTCTAAATGGTGAAAAGCTAGAAACAGTGGAGGTCCAAAGGATTTGAGGGTCAAAATAAGCAGCTCATTATAATGTCATGGGCCGGTGTAGAAAATTATCAATGAGTTTAATAGAATGCTGCCCTTTATACCTGAGGACCAGACTACAATGGGGGAGAATCATACAACCGTAGAGTGCTTACAGCACAGAAGGAAGCCATTTGGTCTATCGAGTCATGCTGACACTCTGTGAGAGTGGCTCAGCCAGTCCCGTTCCCTCACCTTTTCCCCATTGCCCTGCAAATATCTTCCATTCAGGTTCCAATTCCCTTTTGAATGCCTCGATCGAACCTACCTCCGCCTCACTCTCAGGCAGCACATTCCAGACCCTAACCCACTCGCTGGGTGAAAGAGTTTTTCCCCATGCCGCTTCTGCTTCTGTTGCCATCCACCATAAATCGGTTCCCTCTGGTTCTCGATCCTTCCACTAACGGGAATGGCTTCTCCCTTTCTGCTCTGTCCAGCACCCCCCTCCCCCCCCCGCCCTTGTGATTTTGCACACCTCGATCAAATCTCCTCTCAGCCTTCTCTCCTGCAAGGAGAACAGCCCCAGCCTCAGCCCCAATCTAACTGTTTAACTGAAGTCTTTCATCCACGGAACCATTCTCGTAAAATTTCTTTCTGCATTCGCTCTAAAGCCTTCAAGTCTTTCTTAAAGTGTGATGGCCAGAATCGAACACAACACTCCAGTTATCACCAAGCCCAGTGCTTTATAATGGTTCACTATAGCTACCTTGCTTTTGTACTCTAGGCCCCTATTTGTTAGGCCCAGGATCCCGTGTGCCTTATTAACCACTTCCTCAACCTGCCTGCCACCTAGAGTGGTGCACATATACCCCCAGGTCTCTCTTCCTGTGCTCCCTTTGGAATTGTATCCTTCAGTTTACATTGTCTCACCTCAATCTTCTTGCCAAATGTATCACCTCACACTCCTCTGCCTTAAATTTCATCTGCCACGTGTCCACCCACCTCACCAGCCTGTGTCCACTTGAGGTCTTGCAATATGCTCCTCACCGTTCACACTATTTCCAAGTTCTCTGTCATCTGCAAGTTTTGAAATTATCTTTTGCACACTCTGGACTAGGTTGTTAACATTCAGCAAGAAAGGCAGTGACCCTAGTACTGACCTTTGGGGAGCCTCACTGTATATACCTTCCCCCAGCCCATAAAACAACTGTTCACTACCACTCTCTGTTTCCCGTCACTCAGTCCATCTAGTACCCGTGCTGTCACTGTCCCTTTTATTCCATGGGCTTCAGCTTTGTTGACCAGCCTGTCATGTGGCACTTTATCAAATGCCTTTTGTGGGACCACATTAACCGCATTACTCTCATCACCCTTTTCTGTTAGCTTGTCAAAAATAAATCACTCAGGTTAGTTAAACATGATGATTTTCCTTAACAAATCTGGGTTGATCCAAACTTGCCGAGGCTAAACTTACTGGCCTGTGGTTGATGGGTTTATCCTTACCCTCCTTTTTTTTAAACAAGGGGGTAACATTTACAATTCTTCAGTCCTCTGACACCACCCCTGAGTCTAAGGAAGACCGAAAAATTATGGCCAGTACCTCTGCAATTTCCACTCTCACTTCCCTTAGCACCCTTGGATGCATCTCATCCTGGTGACTTATCGACTTTAACTGCAGCCAGCCTTTCTATTTCCTCCTTATCAATTTTTAGCTCATCCAGTTTCTTAGCTACCTTCTCGTGCACTGCCACTTTGACAGCATATTCTCCCTTGGTAAAGACCGATGGAAAAGTACTTGTTACAGCCACGTCCTCTTCTTTCATGTGTAAATCCCCTTCTTGGTCCTTAATCGACCACCCACCTCCTCTTAATACCTTTTTACTATTTATGTGCCTATAGAAGACTTTTGGGTTACCTATTATGTTAGCTGCCAGTTTGTTCTCACACTCTCTCTTTGACTCCTCCTTACTCCTTTTTCACTTCCCCTTTGAACTTCTACACTCAGCCCAGTTCTCTTGGATTATCATGAGGTAGAGGTCAGGCTTCGGCTATACAAAGCTCTGGTTAGACCACTACTGTGTGCAGTGTGGGTACCACACCTTAGGGAGGGTATATAGGCCTTGGAGGGGAGTGCAGTATAGATTTAGTGGAATGATACCTGGACTCCAAGGGTTAAATTGCGAGGTGAGATTACACAAATAAGGATACATTCCCTGGAATTTAGAAGTTTAAGGAAGTGGTTTAATCAAAGTTTTCATGATATTAAGGGCACCATATAGGATAGATAGACAGGAACCATTTCTGTTCGGGATGGAGTCTCCGATTAGTGGGGCAAAAGTCCAAAAATTAGAGCCAAGCCTTTTAAAAGTTGGTATTGTTGCATTCAGAGACCCAGGGTAATGCGCTGGGGGCCCAGGTTCAAATCCCACCACGGCAGATGGTGAAATTTGAATTCAATTAGAAAAGAAAACCTGGAATTAAAAGTCAAATGATGACCATGAAACTATCGCCGATTGTTGTAAAAACCCGTTGGGTTCACTAATGCCCCTTTAGGGAAGGAAATCTGCCATCCTCACCCGGTCTGGCCTACATGTGACTCCAGACCCACAGCAATGCGGTTGACTCTTAACTGTCCCTCTGAAATGGCCTCACAAGCCACTAAGTTCAAGGGCAATTAGGGATGGGCAACAAATGCCGGCCTTGCCAGTGACACCCACGTCCCATGAACCAATAAAAAAAGAACGAGCATACAAATTAGGAGCAGGAGTAGGCCATTCAGCCTCTCAAGCCTGCACCATCATTCAATAAGATCGTGGCTCATCCAATTGTGGCCTCAGCTCCACATTCCCGCCTACCCCGATAACCTTTCACCCCTTGCTTGTCAAGAATCTATCTAGCTCTGCCAACTTCTACCATCCTTTTTGTGTGGAAGAGCGATTTCTAGAACTGAGAGTTCCAACAACTCGCTACCGTCTGGGAGAAAAAATTTCTCCTCATCCCTGTCTTAAATGGACGACCCCTTAATTTTAAACAATGACCCCTAGTTCTAGAAATCATGAGCTCTTCCACACAAAAAGGATGGTAGAAGTTTGGAACTCTCTCTCCGCAAATGGCAATTGATGCTTGATCAATTGTTAATTTTAGACCTGAGATTGATAGAGTTTTGCCGACCAAAGATATTTAAGGGTAAAGGTGGTACATGGAGTGAGGTCACAGGTCATTCATGATCTCATTGAATGGCAGAACAGGCTCAAGGGGCTGAATGGCCTCCTCCTGTTCCCACCTTCCTGTGCTAAGTTTATGGAGGATGGAACTTGGGAGCCCAGCCAGGATCGTGCTGGAATAGTTAAGTCTAGAGGTAATACGAGGTCTTGTGGTACAGTGGGTAGCCTCCCTGCCTCTGAGCCAGAAGCTCTGGGTTCGAGTCCCACTCCAGGACTTGATGGCTAAGGAAGGTGCATTCATAGTGTGGCTGAACAGGTAGATTATCAGCCTGTTGGCCATACTGCAGTGCTTTGCCAGCATTATCATGGGCCAATCCAATGGAAGTCCATGGTACCAACACCCTCTGAGGGCCTGGGACTGGGAGGGGGAGAGGTAATAAAGGCATGGACGAGGGTTTCAGCAGTAGATGGGCTGAGACAGGGTCAGAGTCGGGCAGATGTTATGGAGGTGGAAACAGGCGGCCTTAGCGAAGGTGCTGATGTGTGGGCGGAAGTTCATCTTGGGGTGAAAAGCGACACTCGGGTTGCAAACAGCCTGGTTCAGCCTCAGGCAGTCGCTAGGGAGAGGGAATCGAATCGCTGACTGGGGAACGTGGTCAGTAGTCAGGGACCAAGGCAGCGGCCGGGATTTTTAAAGGGTTTGGATTGGAGATTGGCGGGTAGACGGGTGTGTAATTTGACGCTTTCGGTCCGGTCCGCTGCCTCGATCCCAACCCACTAGCCATTTTCAATAAGGGCGGCTCAGGGTGTGCTTGTCTGCCCACCTGCCACTTCCCAGCTGGCAGCCAACGGAGGCCACATACTGATAATTATGGGCGCTGACTGGAATTTTCAATCAGCTCACGTCAAACTGGACCCCAAGGAGGGGAGGGAAGGGCTTCTGCCTCCTCCCCTCGATCCACATTAGGCAGCCCGCATGGGCCACCAACTCTGGTCCCTCCAGGGTTGTGGCCCGGCAGCTGCGGCTTTTAAAACAGTGAGACGCACTTACCTGGCCTTCGCCCCCCACCACCAGCACCCACGTGCCTCCCCCCTCCTCCTCCACCCCCTCCCCCAACCTCTCTCCACCCCCAGATCGGCAACTCCCACCACGGCCGGTGGGGCTACCAATCGCTGATGGCTGCAGGGCCTCCCATTGGCCCTCCAGCATCGGGAGCCCGCCACCCTCCCTGATTGGGTGGCAAGCGCCGTTCCTGGCCTTTGATTGGCTGCAGCTGTAAAACTCCCAGTGCGCCCCCTGCCGCTTCAAGACGAGCCCCCATTCCCATTTCCCAACCCTTGATTGAAACTCTGGCCCAATGCCTTTGGCCTTCTGGATATTTAGTTGGAGGAAATCTCTGCTCACCGAGCGCTGGATGTCGGAGAAACAGTCTAACAAATTTGAGACAACAGAAGAAAAATTAAGGGAAAACTGGGTGGGATTTATGAGTGGCATGTGATGCACCTGCCTGACTTACCTCCAGGGGATCTCTGCCTGGGCATGTCCAAAGTAAATCTACCCAGCGAGAAAGAGAGAGAAAGATAGCGAAAGTGAGATAGAGATGAAGGGAGAGAGGCAGGTACACACAGAGAGAGAGAGGAAGTAATGGGGAGTGAGAGAAAGAGACAGACGAGGAGAGAGAGAGAGAAAGAGACAAAGAGCGACAAGGAGAGAGAATAAAAGGGATGTAGAGAGAGGAGTGCAGAGGGAGAGAGGAAAATGAGAAAGAGGAAAAGACAAAGGGTGGAATTTTCCATGTCCGCTGGAGTCGGGCCTGTTTGGCAGTGTGAGCGGACAATATGGTGAGCAGGCCAACCAGCTTCACAACGTCGTGAAACCACTTTGCAATCGTCTGCTTTGCCTGTCGATGGTGGGCTGTGTTTCCCGCCATTGGACATCAGGAAGCTCATTGTAATATCATTATAAAGCCATCCCCCCCCACCCCACCCCGCCCACTAGGTCATCCATCAATGTCGGCGGGAAGACACGCTGACGTGTTTCACAACAGCATATATAAGATGTGCACTTTGTAGGCTGCACTTCGCTCGGGACTTCGAGGTTTGTTTGCCTACCTTGCTTCGGGCAGCACTCGCAGTCATCAGCACCAGGCTTCACAGACAGCACCACATCACTTTTAGGGGGATTCACGGGCAGGTCTCTACCTACCAGACCAGCCATAAGGCAGGGGTGGCTTTTCAATGGCTGCAGGGCCAGGGCTTGCTTGGGGAAGGGGGAGAAATGGCCTCAGGCAAGTGAAGAGGCTGCAGGATGAGAGGTGTACTGGGGAAGGGAGGGTATCCCAGGGTGTGTGTGGGGGGCACATATTGATCTGGGCAAGTGGCCTCAGGATGGTGAGGGCTGAGGAGGCAGTCTCCAGAGGAGATGAGGCCAGATGGAGATGTGAGGGTGTGTGTGAGAGAGTGAGTGGTGATGTCCTTTGAGCTGGGAGTGAGTGAGATGCCAGTGAATGTGTGATGGGCTTGTGAGTGTGTGAGTTTAGAGTGATGAGATGGTTGCCATACCCTGGCGGCACCGATGAGATCATTCATCCTCTTTCTGCATTGGATGGCCGACCTCTTGTGTACAGCGTTAGCACTGACCATCTCTGCCACCGCCTCCCAAGCCGGAGTGGTAATGTAGCCTGGGGTGGGGGTACAGGGTATCAAAGTGAGTATCCATGGCATCCAAAAGGCGCTCGAGGGAGGTGTCACTAAACCTGGGGGGGCTGCAGTCTCCTTGCCTTTCGGGGGCTACGTCTTATTTGCTGCAGTCCTGGGCTGGAAGCACTGAGAGGTGTGAGCGCAGCTGTGCTTTAAATATGGTGCCCGGTGTGATGAAGCGGCGAGGTGACGGTGTGGTAGGCAAATCGGGGCCCGCCCGCCATCGGAACGGTGTGTTTCCCGGGAATGCCTAATAAATACGCCGGGTTTGGGACGATACGGTGTGAGAAGCCGCCATTGCGGCCGGCGGGTAAAAGGTCGTTTTACCCGCCCGCTACTGCACTCAGCGCCAATCTGGGGCAATCCCCCTCAAAGAGAGCGCGGAGGAGAAAGAGGGATAAAGAAAGGAAAATTAGGAGAGATAGAACGTCAGAGCGCGATGTGGGGATAAATGCTGACTCTGGCACGAAGGCCGTAGAATTGACACGATTAAATAGATCACACCTGATGCTGCTGAGATCAATAAAAATGAAAGCTGCCAAATTTAAAATTAATCCCAAAGGGAGGTGAGGATAGACAGAGAGAGAGAGAGAGAGAGAGAAAGAGAGAGACAGGGATTTAGCAAAGAGGAAAGCGAGAGAGGCAGAAGGAAAAAGAGACGGATAAGAAAGACAGAGGAGGGAAGAGAGGCAGGAATAAGGGAAAGATTCAAGAAACACAGACTGCGAAGCAGATAGAGAGGAGCATGACAGAGGGGAGGAGAGACTACCAGAGACGCAAAGACGCAGAGAGAAGTAGAGAGAAAAAGGAATAAATGGAAAGAGAGACGCAGGCAGATGGAAAGAATTACCAAAGGCTAGAGGGAGGGCTATGCAGATATTTTTGACACTGGTCCCAGTCCCATCTCCAGGAGTTTCATTTACATTAAACTCCGGGAAGAATGCTTAAACTTGGGGAATTTGTCAGCCTTGTGCCAGGCCTCATAAAAACTCGAGTAACTTCAGCGTAAAAGAAAAGGGCCATAAAACACAGGCCGGAATGATTCCAAGACTTGCTACTGTAGCAACTGAGAGCTGGTGAGGATTGTGCTGCTTGACATCTCATTACTGCACAGGGCTCTGGTTTCCAGCCTGCGCGGTGGCTGACTCCTTCGAAACCTCTGCCAATCGGCCCCCGAGCATGTCACAACCCATCAGCCTCACGGAAATCTGCTCAGGGAGGCCCATAACACGGCCCCTAACAAAGCCAGTCCTGTCTCTATAACCTAACCAAACCGGGAAGCCTGCAGGACTATATACTTCAGCCTGTCTCTGGGGGGGAGGGAGAGAGGGCAGAGAGACAGAGAGAGAGAGAGAGAGATTGAGCTCTGATAAAGCACCTTTCACGGCGTCAGGGGTTGCGAATGGCTTGCAGGGTTACTCTTGAAAGGGCAGCCACTGCTGTCATGGATACCCGGTGGCCATTTTGCCCCCGGCAGTTCCCCCCCGCCACCACAAACAGCGAAGGGATAAATGAGCAGAACTTTGAATTATCTGTAAGCGACATCGAGCGAGGGATAAAAGTAGGCTGGGGCACCTCGAGGAAGGCCTCCCCTTCCCGCCCCACCCAGCCCCTTGCTCGACCCGAAATAGTGCCATGGGACGGCTTGAGCTGATTTGGGAGGGCTGATAGGGCCTCGGTTTAAGTACAGGGCTACCTCTGTCTGTCCACGAGTTCCTGGTAGTGAGAGGTGCAGTGCAGCTGAGAGTGAGAGAGTAGTGGGAGTGTTTGATTGGGCCCTGTCCAGCATATTAGGTGCACCCTGGTTAATTTGCTCTGTTTTTTAATGTCGATTGCCGCACTGTCTGTTGAGCCAGTGATTAGGCTGGCCATCAGGGCGCAGGGACAGTCACACAGTGACGCCATGATCCCCTCTGTCCAGGCAGCAGTTTGACCTGACAGCAGCAGTGTCACCCTCGTACACATCGACACTCTCCATGTCTACAGCTTTAAATGCATCAGAACAAAGTGCGGTCACTTCAAGCCAGGCGGCAGAAAGACAATTGACAGACAAAGTTTATGTCGGGATTCATTTGTCTTTGTGTATAATCTTGATCAGGTAGACCAAGTGCTCTCTCTTTCTCTCTTTCTCTCGCTCTGTCTCACTCTCTCTCTCTGCCTGTGCTTTCTCTGTAAATCTCTCTTTCTCTCTCTGTCTTTCTGTCTGTTGTTGTATGTCTCTTTCTCTTTCTGCCTCTCTCCTCTGCCTCTTTTTCTCTCTGTCTCTCTATCTTTCTCTCTCTGTCCCTTCACTGCCTTACTCTCTGTCTATTGCTCTCTCAATCTTTCTTTCTCTCTGTCCCTCTCTTTGCTTCACTTTCTCACTCTGTTATTCTCTCTATCTCCCCCCGCCTCTGTCCTTCTCTCTGTGGCTCACTTTCCCTCTGTCGGTCTATTCGCCTGTCTGTTTGTCTCTCTCTCTCCTTTTCTCCCTCTCCCTCCCTTTCTCTTTCTCTATCTCCCTCTCTATCTCTCTGTCTGTCTTGTCTCTCTCTCCTTCTCCATCTGCCCCTCCCTCTTTCCCTTCCTCCCCTTAGGTCCATGCTCCAACACTGTGCCCTCAATCAGCGTCATACCCTGCCCACCCTGAGGCTCCTGAACAGGGATAGATGAAACAGGGAGCCAACTAAACTTTGAGGTTGTGTGTGAGAGACAAAGAGTGTGTGTGTGTGTGTGTGTGTGTCTCTTGTTGGGCTGCTGTGGGAATATCTTGGTAAAAAAAAGTTTCCATTCACCACTGGAGGCAGTCTTCCCAATGATGAAGAACTTGGAAAGTGGGAAGTTGGACTGAAATCTGCAAGCTTTTATTTTCATATTTAAAATAGTTGTTACTCTTCCAGGAAGAAATTATTTTTGTGTTAAAAGGCAAAAGGAGGCTGCAACAGGCATGAATTAAATATCATCAGTCAGGGTCAAAGGAGCCAAGGAATTTAATAGAGAAGAAAGACTTGCATTTATATAGCGCCTTTCCAAACTTTAGGAGGTCTCAAAATGCTTTTTAATGTTGTGCTTTTTAAAGTGTAGCCGCTGTTGTAATATAGAAAATGTGGCAGCCAATTTACACACAGCAAGATCCCACAAACAGCAATGATATAATGCTCAGATAGCCTGTTTTGTGCACTGTTGAGTGAATGGTAAATATTGCCCAGGACACTGAAGAAAATCTCGAACTCTGTCCACGAAATAGTGCCATGTATCCATTACACAAACCAAGCAGAGCAGACTGGGTCTTGGTTTAAAATCTCATCCAAAATGCAGCACTTCAAACACTGCAGCACTCCCTCGGTGTTGCCCATCTGACATGGCAGCATTCCCGCAGTACTGACCCTCCGACAGGGCAGCATTCCCGCAGTACTGACCCTCCGACAGGGCAGCACCCGCAGTACTGACCCTCCGACAGGGCAGCACTCCCACAGTACTGACCCTCCGACAGGGCAGCACTCCCGCAGTACTGACCCTCTGACAGTGCAGCACTCCCGCAGTACTGACCGTCTGACAGTGCAGCACTCCCTCAGCGCTGCCCATCTGACAATGCAGCACTCCCTCAGTACTGACCGTCTGACAGTGGAGCACTCCCTCAGTGCTGCCCATCTGACAATGCAGCACTCCTTCAGTACTGACCCTCTGACAGTGCAGCACTCTCTCAGTACTGACCCTCTGACAGTGCGGCACTCCCTCAGTACTGACCCTCTGACAGTGCAGCACTCCCTCAGTACTGACCCACTGACAGTGCAGCACTCCCTCAGTACTGACCCACTGACAGTGCAGCACTCCCTCAGTACTGGCCCATTACAGTGCAGCACCTCCACAGTACTTACCCTCTGACAGTGCAGCACTCCCTCAGTACTGACCCTCTGACAGTGCAGCACTCCCTCAGCACTGACCATCTGACAGTGCAGCACTCCCTCAGTACTGACCCTCTGACAGTGCGGCACTCCCTCAGTACTGACCCTCTGACAGTGCAGCACTCCCTCAGTACTGACCCTCTGACATTGCAGCACTCCCTCAATACTGACTCTCTGACAGTGCAGCACTCCCTCAGTACTGGCCAATGGCAGTGCAGCACTCGCTCAGTACTCACCCTCTGACAGTGCAGCACTCCCTCAGTACTGACCCTCTGACAGTGCAGCACTCCCTCAGTACTGGCCCATTACAGTGCAGCACCTCCACAGTACTTACCCTCTGACAGTGCAGCACTCCCTCAGTACTGACCCTCTGACAGTGCAGCACTTCCTCAGTACTGAACCTTTGACAGTGCAGCACTCGCTCAGTACTGACCCTCTGACAGTACAGCACTCCCTCAGTACTGCCCCTCTGACAGTGCAGCACTCCCTCAGTACTGACCCTCTGACAGTGCAGCACTCCCTCAGTACTCACCCTCTGACAGTTCAGCACTCCCTCAGCACTGACCCACTGACAGTGCAGCACTCCCTCAGTACTGCCCCTCTGACAGTGCAGCACTCGCTCAGTACTGACCCTTTGACAGTGCAGCACTCGCTCAGTACTGACTCTCTGACAGTGCAGCACTCCCTCAGTACTGCCCCTCTGACAGTGCAGCACTCCCTCGGTACTGACCCTCTGACAGTGCAGCACTCCCTCAGTACAGACCCTCTGACAGTTCAGCATTCCCTCAGCACTGACCCACTGACAGTGCAGCACCCCCTCAGTGCTGCCCCTCTGACAGTACAGCACTCCCTCAGTACTGACCCTCTGACAGTGCAGCACTCCCTCAGTACTGACTCTCTGACAGTGCAGCACTCCCTCAGTACTGGCCAATGGCAGTGCAGCACTCCCTCAGTACTGACCCTCTGACAGTGCAGCACTCCCTCAGTACTGACTCTCTGACAGTGCAGCACTCCCTCAGTACTGGCCCATTACAGTGCAGCACCTCCACAGTACTTACCCTCTGACAGTGCAGCACTCCCTCAGTACTGACTCTCTGACAGTGCAGCACTCCCTCAGTACTGACTCTCTGACAGCGCAGCACTCCCTCAGTACCGACCCTCTGACAGTGCAGCACTCCCTCAGTACTTGCCCATTACAGTGCAGCACCTCCACAGTACTTACCCTCTGACAGTGCAGCACTCCCTCAGTACAGACCCTCTGACAGTGCAGCACTCCCTCAGCACTGACCATCTGACAGTGCAGCACTCCCTCAGTACTGACCCTCTGACAGTGCAGCACTCCCTCAGTACTGACCCTCTGACAGTGCAGCACTCCCTCAGTACTGACCCTCTGACATTGCAGCACTCCCTCAGTACTGACCCTCTGACAGTGCAGCACTCCCTCAGTACTGACCCTCTGACAGTGCAGCACTCCCTCAGTACTGACCCTCTGACAGTGCAGCACTCCCTCAGCACTGACCCTCTGACAGTGCAACACTCCCTCAGTACTGACCCTCTGACAGTGCAGCACTCCCTCAGTACTGACCCTCTGACAGTGCAGCACTCCCTCAGTACTGCCCCTGAGAAGGGATTGTGTTTGGGTGGCATGGCTGCTCAGCGCTCAGAGCGTGGCATCACGCAGATAGCAGCAGTGACGGTAATAGTTTAGTGAACTGACTCAGGCCGGTTGAGATAAGCAAATCGTACCTGAGTCCCACCTTACTGGGCCGCTCCCAGACAGCTCACTCCCACACCCACCCCATCAGTCTGCAGCACTACGCCCTGACACCGCCTGTCACCCACAATCCCCTTCCAAACATGCCAAATGCTCTTTGCTCTGCCTCTACATACCTCCGACTGTTCAGCTATGACGTGCATCCCCCCCAGAGGCACTTCCTCCAGCAGTCTATGACAGCCTGCACTCCCCCTCTCTTGCAGGAGAAGGTGGCCACACAAAACAGGAAGGGCTGGTGGTGGGGAACCCATGGTGCGACCAGGATGATTACATCGCCTCAGCGCTCTGGAGGACATGGTCCTTGGAGGTCACGGGCAGCCGTGTTACCGTGCCAGTGGCATCGGGCCTTGCGCAGCCTGTCCTGGATGACACCAAGTTGTTGCCTTTTGCTCCATCTCCACCCACTCCCTACCCCCACCTGGAAAGCTGTCACGAGATGGAAACTGCTGATGGATTGGCCACTGACCCTCCTGATTGACTCCCCGTTCCCCTTCCCTTTTCCCTTCCCTTAAGGTTTTGAAGTACTCAGATAGCCAACAGCTGCCGACCTCCCAGCCCCTGCGGAAGCAAGTCGAGCGCTACAAAAGGGCCTGGGAGAAGAATCATTGTCGCTGCAGATACATGTGCTGTGCGCACTGCCTCTAGACTCAGAACCTGCACGGGGTGAGACATTGGGTATGACTGGGCTAGTGCCCGGCCATGGGGGGGGTGGGGGAGAACAGATTGGCTTGTGAGTAGAATCCCCAGAAGGTGAGGGCTGTTGTGGTGTGATGTACCTTTAAGCGAGCGTATGTTGTGCTGCCATCTATGACGGCCCACGACGGGACGCTTTGTATTGTCCCAGGACTCGGCAGCCGTCCTACCTGTCTACATAGCCTACCAGTTAATATTGTCTGCACATAGCCTTATCTTCAGATGAAGAACACACATTATTCTTTTATCAACCCTTGGTGTATGATTGACACGATTGCGACAAATAGAAGAATACACATGTTCTGCTATAGGTTTTCTTGGACGGGGTCCTCACTGGGAGAGTCTGCAGGAGAACCCTGATGAATATGCCAGACTGTTGAGTGGCGCATTGGCAACCCTGCCCCGATAGACTTTTTAAAAATATATTCATTCACGGGATGTGGGTGTCACTGGCTAGGCCCCCATTTATTGCCCATCCTTAATTGCCCTTGAGAAGGTGGCGGTGAGCTGCCTTCTTGAACCACTGCAGTCCATGTGGTGTAGGTACACCCACAGTGCTGTTAAGGGGGGGAGTTCCAGGATTTTGACCCAGTGACTGTGAAGGAACAGCGATATATTTCCAAGTCAGGATGGTGAGTGACTTGGAGGAGAACTTCCAGCTGGTGGTGTTCCCATCGAAATGCTGCTCTTGTCCTTCTAGATGGTAGAGGTCGTGGGTTTGGAAGGCGCTGTCGAAGGAGCCTTGGTGAGTTCCTGCAGTGCATCTTGTAGATGGTACACACTGCTGCTACTGTGCGTCGGTGGTGGAGGAAGTGAATGTTTGTAGGCGGGATGCCAATGGGGCGCCCCCTGCCACTGGCTTAGGAGCATGGAGGAGTCGGTCTCCAACCTGGCACCCGGGCATCAGTGTGGAGTTTCAAGTCGGTCCTTTCCCCTGTAGAAGAGGTGGCAGCACTGCCAGGCCGACACATGAGGCCCACTTGCCTGAGCTTCCACTGCAGCGCAGGTGGGGAGACCTCCTCCAGAGGAACATGAGAAATAGGAGCTGGAGTAGGCCATTCGGCCCCTCGAGCCTGCTGCACCATTCGATAAAATCATGGCTGACCTGATTGTGGCCTCAACTCCACTTTCCTGCCTGTTCCCCCCCGCCCACCATAACCCTCGACTCGCTTGTCAATCAAGAGCCTGTCTAACTCAGCCCTGGATGTATTCACTGACCCAGCCTCCACTGCTCTCCTGGGTAGAGAATTCCAATGGCTCTCGACCCTCTGAGGGAAGAAATTCCTCTTCATCTCCGCCTTAAATAGAAAACCCCTTATTTTTAAACTGTGCCCCCTCGGCCTTGGTTCCCCTGGTAAGGGGAAATCGTCCTCTCAGCTTCCAGCCTGCCAAGGGGCCACGGGATCTTACGTGTCTCAATAAGATCACCCCCCAAGATCCTGAGGTATCACTGCTTCAGTAGAAGCTCGGATATAGACCATGAGGCCCCCAGGCTGTTGCCGCCCAGCCTCAGAGCACAGCCATCAGTAGCTGTGATTTCAGCGCTCGATGGGGCCAGGCAGACTCTCACCATCAGGCCCAGCAACCCCTGCTCCTGCAGGCAGATAGGGTCGCTGAGGCGCCACCCCAGGGGAGTGGCAGCGACACCTCAGGGCACGAGCCCTCAGGCCCCTCGCCTTGTGCCGCCCGCTACCGCCGCTTCTGCCAGTGGCCCTTGCGGTTGCCTGTCGACCAGCCGGCCAACCACGACTGCTGCCACCCGCGGCGCAGTCTGAAATGAGGCCTAGCTGCCTGAGGCTGGCCTCCTGAGAGGCTCACACCTGCAGCCTCCGACAGTGAAAGTCAGCAGCCGTCCACCAGCCACGTGGGGTAGACGTGTGTAGGAGCAGTCGGACACACAAAGGCACCCATAAGGCAGACACTGAGGGTGAATAGTTCCATTTTGTGTATTATTGGATTATTTCAATGGCCTTTATTGAGTGGTGGAGTGGGGAGTTTGAAAGGTAAGGGACACACTGTAAGGGAATAGTGGGCCACACTGAGGATAGGGAGGTTCTGTTCGACTGAATTGAAGGACTCACAAAGCGGTCTCTCTCTCTCTCTCTCTCTCTCTCTCATTCAGTCCATTTACAGCTGGTGCCTGTGGGCTCCTCCCTTCTTCCTCCTCGTCCTCCGCCCGAGATGGTCAAGGAGATGTGGTGAGGTTTCTTTTCTTTATTCTTTTATGGGATGTGGGCGTCGCTGGCAAGGCCAGCATTTGTTGCCCATCCCTAATTGCCCTTGAACTGAGTGTCTCACTAGGACATTTCAGGGGGCAGTTAAGAGTCAACCACATTGCTTTGTATATGGAGTCACATGTAGGTCAGGCCAGGTAAGGACAGCAGATTTCCTTCCCTAAAGGACATTAATGAACCCGATGGGTTTTTACTACAATCGATAATAGTTTCATGGTCACTACTACTGAGACTTGCTTTAGATTCCAGAGTTATTACTTGAATTTAAATTCCACCAGCTGCCGTGGTGGGATTTGACCCAGTGTCCCTAGACCATTAGCCTGGGCCTCTGGATTACTAGTCTATTGATATTACCACTGCCACCATCTCTCCTTGAGTTGCAGTTGCAGTACATTGAGCAGTGTGAGATGTTTGGTGGTGTGGTGGGGGGAGGGGGATGTCATGAGAAAATGCACTCATGGACCTTGACCATTCACGTGAGGTCCATTAGACTTATTACGGCACTGCTGCCAGGTCCTCAGCTCCAGACTCCGAGAGTTGACTTCCCTGACCCATCTGCTCCCACTCCCTTCGGAAGCGTGTCCCTGATGGCCTCATGTCACCGACTTCCATTGGGACCCCATGGCACCTCTTCCCCTGCCCACCTCCACCAGTAAGGCACTGAAGCCTCTCCATCCATCACGGTGAAACCCCTTCTGTCTTTCTCTCCCTGGCTCGCTGCCCCATTTCCCACTTTTTAAACTCCAAAGCCATTATCCGGGTCTTTTAAGAGGGGACAGACTGCCTTTATGAACAAAGCACTGGCTGCACTGCGTGCTCTTAGACAATGCTGCTCGGCACAACCTACCCCCAGTGACCACCACCCCCCCACCCCCCCCACAACAAGCTGAGTGCCGAGGCAGCCAGCAGTGAGAAGGGGCAGCCGGGAGTGGGGGATGAGCCCGGCTCTTTGCTCCAAGTCACAGGAATGAGGTGGAAGCACCAAATTCAGGTGCTGACTGACTCAGGGGGGAATCGGCATGAGCAGGCCGCAAATTGCGGCCCTGACGTCTGCAAGAGAAAAAAAAAATGAGGAAGGGGGCTTTTAGCTCCCTGTGGTGTACAGAACCCACCAATCCCTGCACAGAGCCTAGCTGCGTGCGTGTGCGCCTCCCTGTGGGCAAGGACAGCTGTGCATGACATGCAGACTCCTTGATTCCCACCACCTCCCCCCCAGCCTCAGGGCCCAGGCAGGCAGTTAACGTCAGGATGGATGAGGCTGCTGGCCATTTAAGTTAAACCCTTGCTCATATTTCCCAGCTCGGGAGAATCAGCCAACGTCTCCAAGCTGATGAGTTTCACAGCTGCCTGCCATTCCCGCTTGGAGTCCTCCTCCGTATCGAGGAGCTGTAACCAATGGGGAAAAGGGAAAAAAAAAAGAGGCAGAAAGTTCTGGAAAGGAATGAGCGTGCTAATGGGGAAGCCAGGTGCTGCGCGAGACGACGACGTAATGTGAAGCGCTCCGGGGACCCTGCTTTATGGCTGGTCTGGGATACGTGGCCGAGTTTCAAAAAGAAATGGAGAGGTAGAGCGAGACAGGGGTGGGAGAGAGGTGAAAACGACGGGAAAAAAAGGAGACCAGGGCAAAGGTTGGGGGTGGGGGAGGGGGGGTGGAAGTGGGGGGTGGGGTGGAGGCATATTCACCAGGCACAAGCTGTCGTGGAGCTAGGCTGGGAGGAGCAAGCTATGCACTCCAGCTTGTGGCGAGGTGGGCTGAGTGAAGGAAAAGGTGCAGAGGGACTGAGAGAAAGATGACAAGGGGGAGAGAGAGAGGGAGAGAGAGAGAGAGCGAGAGATAGCATAATAAATCTAGACAGAGATAGCCATGAAATGACACGGTTGAGAGTGACTGACGGAAAGAGAGCGAGGGGAGGAAATGAGAGAGGGGGATAGAGGCACATGCAGACATGGATAAAGAGCGCTGGGGTTAGCCAGAGATTCACGCAGTCTCCCTCAGCACCTGTAGGGGCTAAGGAGGAGATCAACCAACTCCCAACCCCTCCCCTCACCTCACCTCACCTCCCAGAATCACAGGATTGTTATGGAGTAGGAGGCCGCCATTCAGCCCATCGTATTTGCGCCGGCCCTCTGAGCATTTTAACTCAGTAAAACTCCCCTCACCCATTCTGGAATTTTGGGGCAAGAAAGACAGAGGTTGGGATTGGGGAAGAAAGAAAATGAACCAGAGAGAGAAGGGTAGAAAGAGTTAGAGAGAGAGAGAGAGAAGGTAGAAAGAGTGAGAGAGAGAGAGAGGACAGAAAGAATGAGAGAGAGACAAGGATAGAAAGAACGATAGAGTGCGAGATGGGTAGAAACAGCAAAAGAGAGAAGGACAGAAAGAGTGAACGAGAGAGACAGAGAAAGGATAGAAAGAGTAAAAGAGAGAGATATGAAGAAAGATATTGATAAAGAAATGGAAAGATAGACGAGAAAAACAGGGAGAGATGGGTAGCGACAAGACCAAAGGTAAATAAAGGGGGGGCGGATGATGAAGAGAGAGAGGGAGAGAGAGGATGGAAGAGATGAATGGAACAATGAAAGAAAGACAGCAGGACAAGAAAAAGGAGCAGAGAGTTTGAGAAAAGCAAGGAGGGAAGAGAGATAGAATGAGAGGCTGGGGCGTTGGGGGGTGTGGTGGTGTATGTGGGGGGAGAGGGGGGAAGGTTGTCGGTAAGGAAATGCAGAGTTACGGGGAATCAGGGGTTAAACCTCTGGACCCGAGGCTCCCCTAAAGCACCACGAAAGCCGGTAGCTAAAACAGGAGGTTGCTGTAGGAGGATCAGGACGTTCTCAGCCGCATATGAAACAATCTGTCGGGGCAGGGGTGAAACATGAGAGGTTGGGGGTGGTGGGGGGGGTGGTGGCAGCACTGTTTGAGTCTGTGCAAGTCTCACAGGATCACCTGAAGTCTATTAGTCATCCCCTGTAACGTGTGTTATGGCAACTATGTGGTGGAAACAAGTCTGGAGAAGCCACCGCAGATTGCGTAGAGGCCACCTACAGGAACTAGTGTCTGGGAATGGTTCCAGCATGACTTCATGCCATTAATAATCAATCTGCTGTACATCCTCCCCGACACCTCCCGCGACCCCCCCAGTAAATTTCATTCCACCGTCTCCGTAAGGGAGAGAGAGAGAGAGAGAACATTTGACCGTGACGACAGTATTGTCTTACATCCAGTGTCTGGGGCAATGCAGTACAGTCGGATTACATTCCATTTCCTAATGACATTTTGGGCAAGCTAAATGCTGCCTGATGCTCACTCCAGACAACCTGTCAGAGAGAGCGAGAGAGAGAGAGAGGGGGAGAGGGAGGGAGGGAGGGGTGCAGGGCCAGGCTGCACCAATTCATGTTGAATTGGGGGCGGTGGGAATTTGGGAACACTGCACTCGCCCAAGAGCTGGATTCAGGCTCCTTTTCCACCACGTTTCAGCAAAGACTCACCTTCCTATATCACCTTTCACAACCTCCGCATGTCCCAAAGTGGCCAACACCTCCTCAACGTAGGAAAGGTAGCGGCTAATGTGTGCACAGCAAGCTCCCACAAGCAGCTAGTGACCAAATAATCAGCTCTGGCAGTGCTGGCCGGGGGCTGGATATCAAGCAGGACACCGGGATATAACTCCCCTGCTCCTCTTCAAGATATCCCCATCCACAAACATTCACTCCCTCCACCACTGACGCACAGTGGCATCTATAAGATGCCTTGCAGCATCTCACCAAGGCTCCTTCAACAACACCTTCCAAGCCCACAACCACTACCATCTAGAATGACAAGGGCAGCAGACACATGGAAACACCACCACCTGGAAGTTCCCCTCCAAGTCACTCACCACCCTGACTTGGAAATATATCACCGTTCCTTCACTGTCGCTGGGTCAAAATCCTGGAACTCCCTCCCTAACAGCACTGTGGGTGTACCTACACCACATGGACTGCAGTGGTTCAAGAAGGCAGCTCACCACCACCTTCTCAAGGGCAATTAAGGATGGGCAACAAATGCTGGCCCAGCCAGCTAAGCCCACATCCCGTGAATGAATAAAAATAAATATAATTTCATGGGATCTTTTACTGAGACAGGGGGGCAGACAGGCAGACTAAATGCCACACATGAGAGACCTGGCCCTCTGACAGTGCAGTACTCCACCTAGGATTTTGTACACGAGTCTCTGAGGTGGGTCTGGAACCCACAACCTCCTGACCATGAAGACACCATGCTACAAACAGAGCCACAACAGGAATGTGTAGTCAGCATTTGAAGGGCCATTTGTTCAAGCACACCAACATTTTATTTTATTCTTCCATTGGACATGGGCGTCACTGGCAAGGCCAGCATTTAATGCCCATCACTAGTTACCCTTGAACAGAGTGGCTTGCTAGGCCATGTCAAGAGGCAACCACATTGCTGTGGGTCTGGAGTCACATGTAGGCCAGACCAGGTAAGGATGGCAGATTTCCTTCCCTAAAGGGCATTAGTGAACCAGGTGGGCTTTTATGACAATTGATGATAGTTTCAAGGTCACCATTACTGAGACTGGATTTCAATTCCAGGTTTTTTACTAATTGAATTCAAAATCCACCAGCCTCCATGGTGGGATTTAAACGCATACCCCCAGAGCATTAGCCTGAGCCTCTGGATTATGAGTCCATCACCCCTAAATGACAGGTAGGAAGCTACTCACTGTTCCACCCTGCTTCCCCACACAGTTGTGATGCCTTCATGCTGCAGACACTCCCTGAGCCACCGGGAAGCCAATGTCATCTTCTGCGAGAGGTGGGAAAAACAGTTCAAAAACCTGGACCGATCCAAGTAAAACCTGGGAGATTCCTCCCCGATCCTCTGAAACGATCGGATCTAGCTCCCATTGGCTGTGAATTACATTGTAGGCTACTGACCTGTGCCAAGGTGACCTCCACCTGAGCTAGGAGAAGGACCAGCTGTCACGTGAAGGAATTCAGCAAACCGGCGACCACTGCACAGGCCGGAAGCCTATCCCACAGGCCGAAAGCCTGTCTCACAGGCCCAATCTTCTTGTTCCCTCAGCTTGTGACAGATTTGAACGCTGATCCTTGAGGTGAGTGGTCAGAAGCAATTAAAAGCCTATTTTAAAGGCAATGTGTTGGCCTGGATCTATGTCTTTGGTCTCTGGGTACAAGAGATTCACCAGAACTCAACTCAGCCAAGGTTATCAGGAGTTTCAGACGGACACTATCTGCCATGTTCCATTGGTCCACATTTCCCACTGATGTTTTTTGAGATTTCGAAGCATAGAATGGTTGCAGCTCAGTAAGAGGCCATTCAGCCCATCATTCCTCGGCTGACCCTCTGCAAGAGCATCTTAACCTAGTCCCATTCCCCCTGTCCTTTTCCCTGTAGCCCTGCAAATTTTTTCTCTAGGATAATCATTTAATTGCCTTTTGAATGCTATGATTACAGGTCATACTCAGGCAGATCATTTTGGATCCTAACCCCTCGCTGTGTAAAAAGGTTTTCCCTCCAGTCATCTCTGGTCCTTTTTCAATTCACCTTAAATCGGAGTCCCCTGCTTCTCAATCCTTCTAACAATGGGAACATTGGTGAGACCACATCTGGAGCTCTGTGTACAGTATTGGTCTCCTTATTTAAGGAAGGATGTAAATGCGTTGGAAGCAGTTCAGACAAAGTTGACTAGACTAATACCTGGAATGGGTGGGTTGTCTTATGAGGAAAGGTTGGACAGGCTTGGCTTGTATCTGCTGGAGTTTAGAAGAGTGAGAAGCGACTTGATTGAAACATATAAGATTTTGGGGGGCTCTTGACCAGGTGGATGTGGAGAGGATGTTTCCTCTTGTGGGAGAATCCAGAACCGGGGCTCGCTGTTTAAAAGTAAGGGGTCACCCATTTAGGACAGAGATGAGGAGAAATTTTTTTTCTCTCTGAGGAACTCTCTTCCTTAATAGGCGGTGGAAGCAGAGTCTTTGAATATTTTAAAGGCAGAGCTAGACAGGTTCTTGATTAACAAGAAAGGTTATGGGGGGGGTAGGCTGGGAATGCGGGGTTGAGGTGACAGTCAGATCAGCCATGACCTTATTGAATGGCGGCAGGCTCGAGGGGCCGAATGGCCTACCCCTGCTCCTAATTCGCATGTTCGCGTTTTGTATGTTTGACAGCTTCTCCCTATCTACTCTGTCCTGACCCCTCATGATTTTGAACACCTCCATGAAATCTCCTCTCAACCTTCTCTTCTCCAAGGAAAACACCTCCAGTTTCTTCGACCTATCCTTATAACCGCAGTCCATCTTCCCTGGAATCATTCTCGGGAATCTTTTCCGCACCCTCCCTAATGCTGCACATCTTTCCTAGAGTCTGGTGCCCAGAATTGGGCATAATACCCCATTAAGTTCATTATAACTTCCTTGTTTGTTGTACCTTGTGCGTCTCTTTATAAAGCCCAGCTCCCCATACACTTTATTAACCACTTTCTCAACCTGCCCTGCCAACGTCAATGATTTGGCTAGTTTTGGCTGAGTTTACCTGGGAGAAATGTTGAAATCGATCGCGCTATGTTGTTGCTACTGTTGTAAGTGCTGTAATCACAGAAAATGTTTCATCTTCAAGGACTAAGAACATTCTGGAATGTTATTTTAAAAGACGCTGTCCCTCACAGGGTTCATGCAAGGACTCTGGTGGCTGCTGTTCCTGGAGAAGACAGCATTTTTTCAAGAAAAGGCAATTAAGCAGTTTCAAAGAAGCTGGAAATCGCTTGACCCTAGTGGGTTGTTTACAAGAGGGGGGGGCCACATGGTGGTTTATTGCTGTGAAAAAAAACAATGCCTTGGAAACTGTGTTAAAAAAGCTGGTGGGCTGGTTTTGCTCTGGGAAGAAAACAAGAAGGAGCAACCGCTTGAGTAAAGGAGACAGCAGCTCCTGACGCTCCAGGCACAGCCGAAAGCAAAACGCGAACAGAAGCTGCTCCAAAGTCTGCTCTACGTTCTGAAACCCACTGACGGCAAGTTTTCCATGACACCCGCCTGAAAACTAGTGCAAGAGGCATCAGTTGTTTCACAGACAGTGCGCTCCTCCCCTCTTGATCACAACACCCACAATGTTAGGCTCGGCCTCAAGGGGATAGCTACTATCTCATCATGTATTCGACCTGTAAGCTAGAGTCTAACAGGCTTGCTCAGTTTGATGTGTTTGCACCTAGAGTTTCAGTGACTTTGCACTTGGGAAGCTAGAGCGATTTCTGTAGAGTAACCCCAGCTGAGCAGGCCCATTTGCACTGTCAACGGGCAACGTTCTCACATCTGCAGGCTCAAGATGGAAATCTAAGCCAATGTGTGGCGCTTAAAGGGCCTTTGAATTTAAATCCATTGCAGGTTGATGGCTGGACAGCGAGAGGCCAGGGAGGAGGTGAGTTTCCGAGCATATCTGACACAGTTTGGTTTGAACTCGGGCTCATTTCAGGTCAACCTCGAACTGGACCTACTCTTGCCTGAATTAACTCTTTCCTCTAGGGTAACAGGGTGTAAACACAGAGTCCAAGCTAAGTGACTAAAAGTCAACCTGAAGGAAAGGATTGGGCTGTGAGATTGTCGGGGGTCCTGGAGTCTATTGAGCTGTCTAGATACGTACATTCAGGGCTATGGGGAAAAGGTAGATAGTTGGAGTAATAAAAAAAGGCAGCTCTCAAGGTTAACAAAGAGGGCCACTCTCTCTCCTAGTTATCCCTTAGTGGACCTTCATTAGACATCTTCCCTAGCTCACCATCACTGGTCACTCACTTAAGTGGTCCCCATGTCCTCTTTGTTCAGAAGTCTATCTTTATTCACCAATGTCGAGTCACACAATAGTATGCCCCGGGTGGGGTATAACAATGAAACTCTTTATTGGTATGGGTGCTGTGATCTGACTTGTGCCCCTCCGCCACCTCTTCCATAAGTTTCTGCTAGCTTATGGACAAATAGATAAACATTCTAGTGGGACAAGATCAATTGCAAACCATTGTTTCTTTAAGACTCAGGTCTATGCAGAGGTGACACTAGTTTCTATGTGTGTAACAATACTTTAAAATGTCTGCTCCATGCATCAGCTCTGGCTTCCAGCTCTTTCAACAGTTTGTTTATTTTACTCTGAGTCCACACCCAGGCTTAACCAATCAAGGGCAGTGAGCATCAATGGTAAACAGACTCACATAATCAAACACAGAACAATTGAACACTACATAAACCAACTAATCGGTTTTATTTTGCGAGAAACACCTGACAGGACAGAATGTGGTTTTCATTTGATTCAAGTGAGTTCTATCACACTGTGTGACTTCAACGATTAATGACATGCACCTGGTGAGTGGCCTAGTTTAACTTTACAGGTCTGCAATTGCTGAACTTTGATATGGAATGTTCTCTGATTGTTATAAGACACTGACTTATGACTGCCTTTCTTTCCAAGACAAGGTAGGCAGACAATCCTGACCTCTGGCCCTCCCCCACTTCGCCATGCTGAGCACCTACATGGCCTACTCAGCTAGGCCTCCTGCTATGCTCAGTGAATAGGAAGTCATGTCCTAACACCTCAACCGCAAAGTCTCCAAAAAGCCTCTACAGCCCATGCCGCCTCAAACTGATACTGTAAGTGATAAACACAACCCTGTTGCACACTGCGTATAAGGGGAGACGATAGATCTTACTCATGACTGAGTCGCTAGTGGCCTGAATGTAACTTCCTACAGCAGCAGCACACTCAGAAATCTACCTCAAAATACCTCCTTGGCCAACTGGACAATAAATAACTTTTAACATGTGGCAGTAGCATTCCAAACACTAGAAAAGAGAAGATTGAGGGGCTGTGTAAGATTAAGTTAGATTTTCTTTTTCCAAAAATAACCTTTATTCATAAAATTTCTAAAAGTACATCACAAAATGTTCCGACTAGAAAATTGGCAGAAAGTGCTGTGAAATTCAACTTCTCTCCAGACAGTATTTTCCAATCTTAGATGCCTCTATACGATTGTAATACTCTAGATATTCACAACATACATTCCATGTCAGGCAAAAACAATTCAAATTGAAAACTTACAGAAAGTGCAATAGAATTCATGCAATATATCCCTCTCAGTGGTGCCTCAATACTCCTGATATTTACAAAGTACATTCAGAGTCAGGCATACAGCCCAAGAGAATCTACACATTTTCCAGCCCCTCAGTGTGCTATAGCTGAAATTGGTGTTAGATAGAGTAGACATAGGGAGCACGTTTTACTTGTGGTGCTGTGTTACGGTACACTCAGGTCCAAGTTGCCATGGCAACACGTATGCTGACATGCACATAGTAGCCCAGAGCTACAGATAGTTTATGGTAGAGGCTCCAATTTTCTTTCCATCACATGGCTGACCAGGAATCTCTCCCGCTCTTGCTGCTCACGCCATTGGAAGGATTTGCAGGTTGACACTCAACGTATCTTCCTTGGGTCATCAAGCCCTGGGGTGGGTCTCGAACCTGGATCGTCCTAGCTCAGAGGCAGGAACACTACCCACTGCACCACAAGACCTCTGAATTTCTACTGGTAACGAGGACCGAAATGAGAGAATGCAAAAAGACAGTCGCCAATCAGTCAGGCGGCCAGCTCAGGAGAAAATTCTACACCCGGTATGTGAAAATCATAGAAAATTTGTGACAACGGGAAAAGGCCATTTGGCCCATCATGTCTGAGCTGGTCGAGGAAGGACTCTCCATGCAGCCTCATCCCGATTCCTGCACTAGGCCCACAGCCTTGCAGGCCACCGCTGTTCAAATACTTTTTAAACGTGGTGCGAGTTTTTTCCTCAGCTATCCTTTCAGGCAGTGAGCTCCAGGTCTTTACCACCCTCTAAGCAAAACAAAAAGCTCCCTCATCTCTCCTCTAATCTACCCACTAATTACTTCAAATCTGCAGCCCCTACTTTTAGACCCCTCTGCTAAGGTAATTAGATCGTCCCTATTCACTCTATCTAGGCCCCTCAGAATTTTATACGCCTCAATTATGTCATGCCTCAGGCTCCTTCTGTTCCAAAGAAAACAATCCCAGTCTATCCAAACTTTCCTGATCATTATAATCTTCCTGTCCTGGCAACATCCACATAAAACCCCTCTCTAGTGCGAACACATTGTTCTGGTAATGTGGTGACCAGAAGTGTACACGGTGCTCTAGCTGCGGTCGAATTAGCATTGTAATTTTATTCATTCACAGGATGTGGGCTTTGCTGGCTAGGCCAGCATTTGTTGCCCATCCCTAATTGCCCCTTGAGAAGGTGGTGGGTGAGCTGCCTTCTTGAACCGCTGCAGTCCACGGGGTGTAGGTACACCCACCGTGCTGTTAGGGAGGGAGTTCCAGGATGGCCCAGGGTCTCCGGGCGGGGGTGGTATCAGGGAAAGCCGTACCCCGGAAGATGCGCTGGGGGACCCAGCCCGGAAATCCCCACAGAAGAATTTCACGGCGATTGCCTCGGAAGTTCAAACTGCCTCTGGGCGCTTACCCTGCTCTGGGAATCCTCTGAGAAACTCTGATTTAATCGCAGTCTCTGGATGGTTCTGACTATTTCACAGGAAATAGTTACCCAGGAAACGTTAGGAGAATTAAATCAACTTCTGACTCCTGGGTAACTGCAGTATGGACTGGGCGAACCTCAACAGGTCACCTCCCCGCGAATACCCCACCCCACCACCACCCCCTCCGCCCGCCGACCCCCTGACTACGTCCCCACTTCCTCGGCTACCCTTTAACCCCTACTAATACCCCCAGCCCCCCAATTACACCCCCACCGCCCCACCAGCCAATTCCTCAGCCTCCTGACTACCCCCCAAACTCCCATCTACCCCCCCCCCAGGCCACCTGACAAACCCCCAACATCCCTGGCTAGCTCCCCACTCCCCCGACTACCTGCCCAACCCCCTGATTACTACCCCAACTACCCCCCCCCCCGACTCCCAACTAACCCCCCCAACAAGCTTCCCGACTAACCTCCGACACCCCTACTACCCTCCAGGACCTGACTAACCCCCAACATCCCTGGCTAACCCCCACTCCACCAAATACCATCCCAACCCCCTGACCCAAAAACCCCCACTCCACCAAATACCATCCCAACCCCCTAACCCAAAAACCCCCACTCCACCAAATACCATCCCAACCCCCTGACCCAAAAACCCCCACTCCACCAAATACCATCCCAACCCCCTGACCCAAAAACTCCCACTCCACCAAATACCATCCCAACCCCCTGACCCAAAAACCCCCACTCCACCAAATACCATCCCAACCCCCTGACCCAAAAACCCCCACTCCACCAAATACCATCCCAATCCCCTGACCCAAAAACCCCCACTCCACCAAATACCATCCCAACCCCCTGACCCAAAAACCCTCACTCCACCAAATACCATCCCAACCCCCTGACCCAAAAACCCCCACTCCACCAAATACCATCCCAACCCCCTGACCCAAAAACCCCCACTCCACCAAATACCATCCCAACCCCCTGACCCAAAAACCCCCACTCCACCAAATACCATCCCAACCCCCTGACCCAAAAACCCCCACTCCACCAAATACCATCCCAACCCCCTGACCCAAAAACCCCCACTCCACCAAATACCATCCCAACCCCCTGACCCAAAAACCCCCACTCCACCAAATACCATCCCAACCCCCTGACCCAAAAACCCCCACTCCACCAAATACCATCCCAACCCCCTGACCAAAAAACCCCCACTCCACCAAATACCATCCCAACCCCCTGACCCAAAAACCCCCACTCCACCAAATACCATCCCAACCCCCTGACCCAAAAACTCCCGCTCCACCAAATACCATCCCAACCCCCTGACCCAAAAACCCCCACTCCACCAAATACCATCCCAACCCCCTGACCCAAAAACCCCCACTCCACCAAATACCATCCCAACCCCCTGACCCAAAAACCCCCACTCCACCAAATACCATCCCAACCCCCTGACCCAAAAACCCCCACTCCACCAAATATCATCCCAACCCCCTGACCCAAAAACCCCCACTCCACCAAATACCATCCCAACCCCCTGACCCAAAAACCCCCACTCCACCAAATACCATCCCAACCCCCTGACCCAAAAACCCCCACTCCACCAAATACCATCCCAACCCCCTGACCCGAAAACCCCCACTCCACCAAATACCATCCCAACCCCCTGATCCAAAAACCCCACTCCACCAAATACCATCCCAACCCCCAGGCTCCCCCAGAAAACCCCACCCCCGACTACCCCAGCCCCTGACTACCCCTCACTAACCGCCCAACCAACCCTGACTCATCCTACACCAACCCCCGACAATGACCACACAACCCCGCCCGGCTCATCCCACCATCCCCCCACCCCCACCGACTGACCATCCTACCCCCCCAACACCAACACCCTGCCCCTTCCCCTGGTCCCTCCCCTATCCTACCTTAAACACTTACCTTCTCCCGGGCTTCTCAAAGTGGCTGGGACCATTAAACCTACCTGCTTTACAGCAGCTAGTGCTGTAAAAAGCTGGTGTGGCTACCTTAGCCTCGATGCTGCACTGAACTGAAGGCCTCGAGGTCCCGCTGCACCGCACCTTTCTCACCTGGCCTGAGGCGGGAGGTCGGGGGAAGAAGGTGCAGCTTCAATTCAGGGTAAGTAACTAGGAGCGGACTGGCAACCCCATGGCGATTGCCACTCCCCAGAGATTCTGGCCCTATACGCGTGAACAGACAAATTAGGAGCAGGGAGTAGGCCATTCAGCCCCTCGAGCCTGCTCTGCCGTACAACAAGACCAAGGCTGATCTGATTGCAGCACACACCCAACTACCCCTCGACAACCTTTGACTCCCTTGTCAGTAAGAGCCTATCTACCCCTGCCTTAAAAATATTCAATGACCCAGCCTCCTCTGCTCTCTGGGGGACAGAGTTCCAAAGACTCACGACCCTCTGAGAGAAAAAAGTTTCCTCAATTTCAGATCATGAACTGTCTCCTCCATCCCCACCCTCTTTCCGATCCCCTTTTTCCAATAATTTATAATTTTTTTACAACTATATTTTTTTCTTTTCCCTCCTATCTATTGTTTCATCTCCACCTTTTAGCCCATTTCGATCCCTTCCCCCCACCCCACCCCCACTAGGGCCATCTGCCACTAGCTTGCTTCCCATAATGTCCACATTAGCACATCCTTTAGATAATATCACCACCGTCAACACCCCTTTGCCCTTTTGTCTGTGACATCTTTGGTAATCTCTTCTTGGCCTCCACCTATCATTGGCCCCCTATCCAGCTCTACCTGTCCCACCCCCTTCTACCAGCTTATATTTCATCTCATTTCTATATGCCTTAGTTCTGATGAAGGGTCATACGGACTCAAAACATCAATTGGGGGAATCTCTTATTTTTAAACGGTGTTCTAATCTCTCCCGCAAGAGGAAACAGCCTCTCAGTGCCCGCCCTCAGGATCTTCTATGTTTCCATAAGATCACCTCTCATTCTTCTAAACTCCAATGGATGCAGGCCCAGCCTGTCCAACCTCTCCTTGTAAGATAACTCCCCCCATCCCAGGAATCAGCCGAATGAATGTTCTCTGAGTGGCTTTTAATTCAATTAGATCCTTTCATAATTAAGGGGAGCAAAACCATATACCGTACTCCAGATGTGATCTCACCAACGCATAACCCCCCTGCTCTTGTATTCCATACCTCGGCAAGCACAGGAGAGCCATGCTATATTCTGCCATGATAATGAAGGAAAAACCGAATTGCATCCGGACTTTAAAAGTAAGACCTGAGTTTTTAAAATGCACACAAGCCACTGGCTGGAATGTGGCAGGGTGAGTCATTAAGAGGTAATGGAACCCCATCATGTTGCCAGACAAGGTACTTCTAAAGACATCCAGAACCTAGTTGCTCCCTCCAATAGAGACAATGGGACATAATGGGAGATGGGTATCATCTCATCAAGAAACCCTGTGAGCAATGCCCAGACAGATTTGTGAATTCACTTCCCACTTGGAATATACAAAAGAGGGGGTTAAAAGCGAGCTGAGAGGCCGCCCCAGTGTCTGTCTGTTGGTGGGTGTTCCGAGAGAGCAAGTGCTGGAAGTTTGACACAGCACCCCTGAAAATCACCATTTTGCAGGTATCCTGATCTCTCGCCTTCTCTACCGAATTCAGCACTACTGGAAACTCGAAACCAACTATTCATCTACCAGAGTCAACTCTACTGGATCCTCGAAACCGTCTCCCTTGCCACCAAATTCAACACTGCTGGAACCTCAAAACTGACTATTCGTCTGCTGGAGTCAACTCTACTGGAACCTGGATTCTGACTTTTCGTGTACCGGAATCAATTCTACTGGAATCTTGAATCACAATGGCCGCATCGCTCAATCACCTACTCCTCATGAATCAAAAACTGTTCCATTTACCTTTTTTAAAATATTGTTATGATGTGGCAGATGATGTGTGCCAGGCAGACCATGTCCACAAGGGAAACTTGTACCATCACGACGGTTTTGTAATTTGTACCTATCACGAGAAGATGTGTGCACTGAATTCAGAAGTAAAGAGATCACTAAGACCTTTAGAGATTTTTAAAAATAAATTAAAATGTTTATTAACAAAATAAAATATTTCAAGCACAGATAAGACTACAATTGCTTAATACTATGGCAACTCCTAAAATTCCTAATTAATCTGACTCCCAGTTACACACCCACTTTAAGGCAACAATCCAATATAGATTTTAGCTTTAAAACAAAACCAACAAGTTAACACAATACCCACTTCACAGACCCAACTATACTTACACCCGTAAAGCTACTTTACAACAAACCAGAAAAATATTCTGAAAATGATTATACCTTTCATAACAATATACACACATGTATTCACTTGCTTCAAGCTAAATTCTCACTTTTAACCTGTATGACCATATGTGCAGGTGTTTTATCCTTTCTTGCCTTTAGTAGTTAATAAACTTACTCTTACTTTTAACTTAGGAAAGTCTGATCAAATTAGCTCCTTCAAAATCAGAACGATTGGGCCTGGGAAAAAGGTATCCGTGAAAGGGATCCTTTTTAGATTAAATCTTGTTGCGACCAACGGAGGTGGGGGCGGGGTGCTGAATAAAGGCAGGAACCCAGTTCATCCCTCGTTACCCGGGGCAAAACAATTTGGAGGGAGGGGTTCCAGCCAGGCGTTAACAAATTGAAGGGTCTCGCCTGCATCAATAACATTGGGAAACCTCACCTGGCGGGGGATGGGTTGTAACAATTCTCCCATTCACGCTACCTCGTGGAGTTGTTGAGGGGTTTAGCACATATACAATGAAGGGAGAGCTAGATAAATACACTGGGGATAAAGGGTTGGAAGGTTAATCTGATAGGATGAGATGAAGGGAGATGGGGAGGCGGTGGGGGGGAGGCTTGTGGAGAGGGACCAAATTTATTTTTTTCCTCTTTCACGGGGTGTGGATGTTGCCTGGGCCAGTATTTATTGCCCACCCCTTGAGAGGGTGGTGGTGAGACACCAGCTTGAACCGCTGCAGTCCACGTGGTGCAGACGCACCCAATGTCAGGGAGGGAGTTTGACCCGGCGGCAGTGAGGGAGCGAACGGGCCGAATGGCCTGTTTCTGCTCCGCGCCTCCGACACCGTCAGTCAGGTGAGAAAACCTGGGACGGAGACGAGGTCCCCCTTCGTCCAGCAGTGAACGTGTGGAGGGCAACTCCTGGCAGGAAAAGCGCTCCCAGAGGAGGAGATAGTGGGGCGACATGTTCCCATTCTGCCCTCTGGTTGTATTACTTTCAGTGAGAGCATTTCTGTGCAGTGTGCTGCATGCCTTCAGTGACAAATGGTTCTTTTCCCTCTCTCTCACTCGTATTCCTAAGTGTGAAAACACAATTTTGCACCTGCCACTTTCCTGACCCTCTCTCTCTCTCTCTCTCTCCCTCCCTCTCTCACATTGCAATCACAGGGGCCCTGTAAAGCTCGTTCCTGCAATGGGCGGACACATCCCTGCCAGCCCAGCTAAGGGCCGGGGATTAGAGAGATTCATTCCGCTGGAGGAACTGAGTAGATTCGCAGGCCCTGCTTGCTGCCAGATGTAACCTCCGAGCAGAGTCTGTTTCTACTCTTTCCCTTTGCCACAGCAACCCCCTCCCCACCACCCCCACAGCCACACACACACACACACACAACCCTCCTTCTCCCCAAGGACTGTCTGAACAGACTGAAACTAAAGGGATGATTGGGAAATGTGTCTGAGATCAGAACATTCCCAAGGTCTCCCAGAAACGCCATACTTCATGTCCCCTTTCAGCGATAGAGACTGAATCCAGCACTCAACTTGAAATAAATCGACCAATTCTAGCCTTCCACTTGGCTAATACACAAAGCAGAGGTGATTTTAATTACTATCAGTGGGGGGATAGGAAAGCATCAGACCCTCCGACAGTGCAGCACTCCCTCAGTACTGACTCCCTGGCAGAACTGAGGGAGTGCTGCACTGTCAGAGAAACAGTACTCCCTCAGCATTGACCCTCTGACAGTGCAGCACTCCCTCAGCATTGACCCTCTGACAGTGCAACACTCCTTCACTACTGACTCCCTGACAGTGCAGCACTGCCTCAGTACTGACCCTCTGACAGTGCGGCATTCCCTCAGCACTGACTCTCTGACAGTGCAGCACGCCCTCAGCACTGACTCTCTGACAGTGCGGCACTCCCTCAGCACTGACTCACTGACAGTGCGGCACTCCCTCAGTACTGACCCTCTGACAGTGCAGCACACCCTCACTACTGACTCTCTGACAGTGCAGCACTGCCTCAGCACTGACTCTCTGACAGTGCTGCACTCCCTCAGCACTGACTCTCTGACAGTGCGGCACTCCCTCACAACTGACTCTCTGACAGTGCGGCACACCCTCACTACTGACTCCCTGACAGTGCAGCACTCCCTCAGCACTGACTCCCTGACAGTGCAGCACTCCCTCAGTACTGACCCTCTGACAGTGCAGCAGTCCCTCAGTACTGACCCTCTGATAGTGTAGCACTCCCTCAGCACTGACTCTCTGACAGTGCAGCACTCCCTCAGCACTGACTCTCTGACAGTGCGGCACTCCCTAAGTACTGACCCTCTGACAGTGCAGCAGTCCCTCAGTACTGACCCTCTGACAGTGCAGCAGTCCCTCAGTACTGCCCCTCTGACAGTGCAGCATTCCCTCAGTACTGACTCTCTGACAGTGCAGCACTCCCTCAGTACTGACTCTCTGACAGTGCACCCGCTCACGTGGGAAATGGAGGAGTGATCAGGGTTTGTTAGTTAATTTTGGAGACATTCGCTCCCTGGTTGAAATCGCTTCCCTTCATTGGTCACAGCAGGTGTCTGAGCTGAACCACCGGGCCCATGTGGACACTGGGTGCGGGGAGGGTCAGAGGTCATCTTTGCCGGCCCACGTCTCGCTCTGAAATTCGTTAAAGCTATGGAATGATCAGAGAACTCTCTGCCTGTAAAGGAAGCAGCTTCCAGTCCAGCTGATACAGGGGGAAATTTTTAATAGAGGTGGTAGATGCTCAGCCTGTTTTACACCGTACCCCATTTTCTCAGGGAAGTAGGGATCTGTGCAAGGTTTGTATTTTTGCTTTGTTCTTTCATGGGTTGTGGGCATCGCTGGCAAAGTCAGCATTTGTTACCCATCCCTAAATGCCCTTGAACTGAGTGGCTTGCTTGGCCATTTCAGGGGGGCAGTTAAGCGCCAACCATATTACCGTGGGTCTGGAGTCACATGTAGGTCAGACTGGGTAAGCATGGCACATTTCCTTCCCTAAAGGGCATTATGAACCCGATGGGCTTTTACAAGAATCAATGGTAGTTGTCATGGTCACCATTACTGAGACTATTCTTAGATTCCAGATTTATTCATTGAATTCAGATTCCACCAGCTTCTGTGATGGGATTTGAACCCAAGTCTGCAGAGCATTAGCCTGGGCCTTCATGTTACTGTGGGCTTCGGCATTACTATGCCACTGACATAGAGCACTATGTCTTCCTGAAAAACTGAAAATGGATTCCTTTACAATAATTGCTCGTTTATCGTCACCCCCGCCCCCACACTGCTCACCCACCCCCCCCACTGCCCCCATCAACCTTGCCCCAGGGGATCGTGTAAAGCAGGGAACCCTCACAGATCAAAGCCCAGTACCATCATCATGTAAAGCAGGGACCTCTCATGGATCAAGGCCCAGAGCCATCTTCATGTGAAGCAGGGACCTCTCGTAGATCAAGGCCCAGTGCCATCCTCATGTGAAGCAGGGTTAAAGTACAAAAGATGAGGGGTGATCGGTCATCAAGCCTGGCTGTAGATCTAATTCAGCCCACACTTCAGGGTCACGTGTACCATCTTAAAGAATGCATAATGCGGGAGTCAGGGAACTGAAAGTGTTATTTTAACCGAACCCGCCCGCAAGGGAGCTGGTGGGACCAGGACCAACGTTAGCTTTCCACCCATTTTGGGGAAACACCGGGGTCAGCCTCAGCTGGTGTCCTGTGTCCAGCACCGGGCACCGCACTTTAGGAAGCATGTGGGGGCTTTAGAGAGGGTGTAGAAAAGATTAACAAGACTGGTCCCAGGAACAAGGAACTTAAACTATGTGGATAGATTGGAGAAGCTGGGCCAATTCTACCTTGGGAAAAGGGAAGATGAGGAGTAGGTTTGAGGGAAGTGTCCAAAATCCCCGGGGATCTGGTCAGAGTAAATAGGGAGAAGGTGTTCATGTTGGCAGCAGGATTGAGAAGCTTTAAAGTGATTGGCAAAAGAAGCAACACCAGGAACTTGAGGGCATTTTACGCAGTGCGTTTAGGGTCTGGAATGCACTGCGTGTGGCGATGGTGGATTCAGTCGTGACTTTCAAAACGCCTATTGAAGAACAATAGGAAGTGAAAGAAACATTCGCGGGGCTACCTCGGGAGAAGGTACGGTAGTGGGACTGGCTGAGTTGCTCTGGCAGAGAGTTGGCATGCTTAGAATGGGTTGAATGGTCTCCTTCGGCGCTGTGACTGTTCAACGATTCTTGTGGTACAAACGTTGGGTGGGGTTCCAATCCAGCCTTCCATCCCATCCCAAATGTGACATTCGGTGAAAACAGTTCCTCTGGAGAGTTGGTTGAAGCAAGGGGGAGGAGCTGGGTGAGGCAAAACTGAGCTGATAAGGCACCATAATGTCGCCACTGGTGGGAGGGTGGAACTGCAGCGTGACATGATTACATAGAGGAGGGGTTCAATTGTGAATGCAGGCGTGAAGACTGATAGGGGAGAGTTCAGGGATACGTATGACGGCAGGAACTGTGTGGAAATGCAGGGTCTTTTATACGCTGTTGAAGATTGTGAACCGGTAGGAAACACTGTTCCACTTCTAACTCCTGGGGTGAGGTGGGGGAGGTGGGTGAGGATCGGTGGGGCTGTGACTTTAAGCGAATCCACCTGATGCAAACCAGGCAGGTGGGTGGCTAAAATTGCCTGAGTCAGTGACATGTCCTGGAGCCGAAGGGAAAACTGAACTGTCGTTGTTCTCGCCTGATCAGGAGCTCACTCCAATCCGGGAAAACAATCTCCCACAGATTCCAGGCCGGGAGTGGCAGAAGTTTCAGTCACTGAAGGGGCAGCTAAACAGCAGCATTGACTGTGAGATGGAATTCAATGAGGGGGATAAGTTAAAACTGCCTCATTTCCATTCTACCACAGGTGAAAACAGGACAGTGGTTAAAATTGGGTTTCCGCTGACCCCATCAAACACTCCCAGGACAGGTACAGCACGGGGTTAGATACAGAGTAAAGCTCCCTCTACACTGTCCCATCAAACACTCCCAGGACGGGGACAGCATGGGTTAGATACAGAGTAAAGCTCCCTCTACACTGTCCCATCAAACACTCCCAGGACAGGTACAGCACGGGGTTAGATACAGAGTAAAGCTCCCTCTACACTGTCCCATCAAATACTCCCAGGACAGGTACAGCATGGGGTTAGATACAGAGTAAAGCTCCCTCTACACTGTCCCATCAAACATCCCCAGGACAGGTACAGCACAGGGTTAAATACAGAGTAAATCTCCCTCTACGCTGTCCCCATCAAACACTCCCAGGACAGGTACAGCACGGGTTAGATACAGAGTAAAGCTCCCTCTACACTGTCTCCATCAAACACTCCCAGGACAGGTACAGCACAGGGTTAGATACAGAGTAAAGCTCCCTCTACACTGTCCCCATCAAACACTCCCAGGGCAGGTACAGCACGGGTTAGATACAGAGTAAAACTCCCTCTACACTGTCCCCATCAAACACTCCCAGGACAGGTACAGCACGGGTTAGATACAGAGTAAAGCTCCCACTACACTGTCTCCATCAAACACTCCCAGGACGGGGACAGCATGGGTTAGATAGAGTAAAGCTCCCTCTACACTGTCTCCATCAAACACTCCCAGGGCAGGTACAGCACGGATTAGATACAGAGTAAAGCTCCCTCTGTACTGTCCCTTCAAACATTCCCAAGGACAGGTTGTCATGACAGTGGATCAGCATTTTTTAAAAAGGACATATAAGTAAAAGTTGGCTGAGACTGCGAAGTAACCACTTTCTTGAAAATTCCTATGTGGGTTACATTTGACCAACTGGTCAAGAGAAGTCCTGGAGTGTCACACCTGAAAAGGTCTTAAGGACAACTTCTGACAGAGACACTTGAAAGGGAGAGTTGAAATGCAAAAGACTGAACTTTAATCTCCTGTGTTTGCAGAGACAATGGAGACTGATTACCACATTTCAGCAGAACGCACTCCTGTTGAATTATAGCTCAGAATGTGAAATGACCTGAGTCGAAAGAAAGCAGATTCTGGTCAAAAGACATGTTTGTTTTTTCCTTCCATGAATATACAAGGAAAGGGGTGAAAAAAGCCCGCTGCAAACCCGATTTGTGTGTGCTAGTTCTGGTGTGCTAGTGGGTGCTGTGAAGGTCACAGCAGAAGGATATCAACTGCAGCTTGCAGGTATAAGTCAATCTCTCTCCCTTAGGCTGGAGGCAAGTCAGCAAAGCCACAGTCAAAAAGGAAATGGGGCAGCTCCTTCAGCTAGCCTGCAGAACCAAGTGTCTCCATACCAACTGCTCAACTGCCAAAGTCAGCGGTAGCGGAATCACCCAACTTAACAGCCGTAACATTTCGCCATCTATTCCTCACCGGCAGGCCAAAGGCTAACTCAGCTTTTACCTTTGGATTCACCTTCTCATTTTTGATCTGTGTGCATGTGTATTGCATTTTTATTATTTTTTTCTTGGGGTTTTAGTGACTAATAAACTTACTCTTTCTTTGGCTCAAGAAAGCCGGGTTCAATTGGCTCCTTCTAAAACATAATGACATTTGGACGGGGAAAAGGTTTCCACGAGGGGAGGGACCCTTTTTAAAATAAACTTGTTGCGACCAGCCGAGTGGGTTGAATAAGGAAGGGGAGCCCGTTCGTTCCTCCTCACCTGGGAGCATAACGAAATTGGGGTCCCATTCGCGAAGTTAACAATTCGGGGTATCACGTCTGGGATCATAACAAATTTGGGGGACCTCGCTCGGGGACTGGTCGTAACAAGGTGGAGCACAGGGTTAGTGGGGAGAGGCTAGGGTGGGATTGGGCAATTCTGAGGACCTTTAGTAGGACCTAAAAAGTGAGGAATGACACTCCTGCTAGTGTACTGTGGGAGTGCTGCATTGTCAGAGGGTCAGTACTGAGGGAGTGCTGCACTGTCAGAGGGTCAGTACTGTGGGAGTGCTACACTGTCAGAGAGTCAGTACTGTGGGAGTGCTACACTGTCAGAGGGTCAGTACTGTGGGAGTGCTGCACTGTCAGAGGGTCAGTACTGTGGGAGTGCTGCACTGTCAGAGGGTCAGTACTGTGGGAGTGCTACACTGTCAGAGGGTCAGTACTGTGGGAGTGCTGCACTGTCAGAGGGTCAGTACTGTGGGAGTGCTGCACTGTCAGAGGGTCAGTACTGAGGGAGTGCTGCACTGTCAGAGGGTCAGTACTGTGGGAGTGCTGCACTGTCAGAGGGTCAGTACTGTGGGAGTGCTACACTGTCAGAGGGTCAGTACTGTGGGAGTGCTGCACTGTCAGAGGATCAGTACTGTGGGAGTGCTGCACTGTCAGAGGATCAGTACTGTGAGAGTGCTACACTGTCAGAGGGTCAGTACTGTGGGAGTGCTGCACTGTCAGAGGATCAGTACTGTGGGAGTGCTGCACTGTCAGAGGATCAGTACTGTGGGAGTGCTACACTGTCAGAGGGTCAGTACTGTGGGAGTGCTGCACTGTCAGAGGATCAGTACTGTGGGAGTGCTACACTGTCAGAGGATCAGTACTGAGGGAGTGCTGCACTGTCAGAGGGTCAGTACTGAGGGAGTGCTGCACTGTCAGAGGGTCAGTACTGTGGGAGTGCTGCACTGTCAGAGGGTCAGTACTGAGGAAGTGTTACACTGTCAGAGGATCAGTTCTGAGGAAGTGCTGCACTGTCAGAGGATCAGTTCTGAGGGAGTGCGGCACTGACAGAGGGTCAGTACTCAGGGAGTGATATACTGTCAGAGGGTCAGTACTGAGGGAATGCTGCACTGTCAGAGGATCAGTACTGAGGAAGTGCTGCACTGTCAGAGGATCAGTACTGAGGAAGTGCTGCACTGTTAGAGGATCAGTTCTGAGGGAATGTGGCACTGTCAGAGGGTGAGTAGAGGAAGTACTGCACTGTCAGAGGATCAGTTCTGAGGGAGTGCGGCATTGTCAGAGGGTCAGTAGAGGGAGTGCTGCACTGTCAGAAGGATAGTACGGAGGGAGTGCTGCACTGTCAAGAGGGTCAGTATGAGGGAGTGCTGTACTGTCAGAAGGATAGTACGGAGGGAGTGCTGCACTGTCAGAGGGTCAGTACTGAGGGAGTGCTGCACTGTCAGAGGATCAGTTCTGAGGGAGTGCTACACTGTCAGAGGGTCAGTACTCAGGGAGTGATATACTGTCAGAGGGTCAGTACTGAGGGAGTGCTGCACTGTCAGAGGGTCAGTAGAGGGAGTGCTGCAATGTCAGAAGGACAGTGCTAAGGGAGTGCTGCACTGTCAGAAGTGCAGGACTTACAGATGTGGGTTCCACGTTATAACCACTCTGTAGGTAAATAATTCCTGCTGATTTTGGATTTATAGCACACTGTTTTGCAGCATCACATGGGCATCCATTCCAAGTTTTTACATCGCTCGTCCACATTGTAAGTACCTCCAGAAGTGCCCCCATCCACGTGCAATGCCTTGTCTATGTGGAGGAGCAGGACTGACCTTGCAACATGTGGCCTTGTGCCCTAGACGTCAACCATCCATAGGAAATCACACCAACAAAGAGACACAGCTGGTTCAGGTTAGTCGTTCGAATTGTCCAGAGATGTTTACCCATAATCACATCATCTGATCCATCGTAAAGCATACAAAACACAGGACAGGAACAAACAGAGCCACATTGTTAACTCATCATCCCGTACCCGGCATCTGGGGATCCGGCACATCGCTGGAAACCTTAACCCAATTCCATTGGGGATCAGGTTTACATGAGTCATTTCAGGGAATGGTTCCTGTGAGTCAAATCCTCCGCGTCTACCACCAGCGCGAGACATCATCAGAGCAGCCGCCACATGGTTTCGGAAGGGACATCTACTTCACATGTACGGGTGTACAAACTAGGAACAGCAGTCGGCCATCCATCCTGGATATTGCCTCTCGCAGGCTGCTTGACCATTAAGAGACGCCCATTGACTCTCCTTCCCTCGGGACCAGGCAGCCTGGGCCGAGGACGTTTGTCCCTTTGGCAGCCCTGCGGCTGCCCGTGCCCCCATGTACGCCCGCCCCCGGCTGCACAATCGTTACCTGCGGCAGCCAGGGTGGCTGACTGCCTTGGGCTGAGGGTGGATCCCCGTGGGCCAACGCTGCACCTTCGCCAGCGCACGATGTTGTTCTCGGCTGGAACGCGGGAAGGTGTCACTCACAACGTGGCGTAGAACATCCGAGATTGCCACAGCCATGGGCACCCAGGAACACGGTGGCACACGGCGTCGGAATGGCAGAGCCTCCTCTGACCCTGGACGACGCCTGATATCGGAACGACAGGGGTGTGGTGATCTCTCGCCCCTACACCCGAGTGGCAATCCGATGGGAGCTACCAGGCATGGGGAGAGAGTCATCATTACACCCTCTTCCATTCATGGGCACTGAAGCTGAATGATCTCCTCTTGCGTTCCTTATTTGAGGAAGGATGTAAATGCGTTGGAGGCAGTTCAGAGGAGGTTTACGAGATTGATACCTAGAATGAGTGGGTTGTCTTATGAGAAAAGGTTGGACAGACTGGGGTTGTTTCCACTGGAGTTTAGAAGAGTGAGGGGTGACTTGATTGAAGTATACCAGATCCTGAACGGCCTTGACAAGGTGGACGTGGAAAGGATGTTTCCTCTTGTGGGTGAGTCCAGAACTAGTGGACACTGTTTTAAAATTAGGGGTCGCCCTTATGGGACAGAAATGAGGAGAATTTTTTTTCTCTCAGAAGATTGTGCGACTTTGGAACTCTCTGCCTCAGAAGGTGGTGGAGGCGGGGTCACTGAATATTTTTAAGGCAGAGGTAGATAGATTCTTGTTAGGCAAGGGAATCAAAGGTTATCGGGGGTTGATGGCAATTTGAAAATCGATCCAATAAGATCCATGATCTTATCGAATGGTGGAGCAGGCTCGAGGGGCCGAATGGTCTACTTCTGTTCCTATTTCTTATATCCTTATGTTCCATGGCACTGCTTCGATGATAGGTTAGCGGAGAGGTTAATCCCTTGTTCTGAAGTAATTTAATCCTCTTGTTGACAGTAATTTCAGAGAGCTAAGATATGTTACTGCTGCCACGGCCTGCTCTCAAAGCCGGGTGGGTGGACGTCAGCTTGAGGGTATGTGCGAGATCCCCTCCCCCACCCCACTTCCCATCACCGCACCACCCGCCCACCGCCCCCCCCCCCCCCCCCCCCACCACCCCCCCACCACCCTCATTCCCACCTCGATCTCCTGTGGTGTGTTTGATCAGCTGGTGTCCCTCTGTAAAGATAACAAGGAGCCTGCACACACACACACACACTGCTGCAAAGCCGGGCCCAGTTCAGCTGGGTCAAAGGTTCAACTATTGCAGTCCGGAATGTCAAGCCTGAGAGTCATAAATGCCTTGGAGTCAGAGCCTCAGGCAACACGGAGAATTCCTCTGGAATTCCGAAAGCTCTCTCTCCCGGTATTCCTGGCTCCCTTCCTTTCTTCAGAATTCTTTCTTTGTTTTCGGGGAGGTTGGTGAGGGTTGAAAGGGGGAAGATTTGCAGTGGGAAGATTTAACCCCGGGAGCGTCTTAGAGTCATAGAGTTATAGAGGTCTACAGCACAGAAAAAGGCCCTTCGGCCCATCAAGTCTGCACCGGTCAAACAAGTACTTAACTATTCTAATCGCATTTTCCAGCACTAGGCCCAGAGCCTTGCATGCCAGGGCATCGCAAGTGCACATCCAAATACTTCTTAAATGCCTCTACCACCCTTTCGGGCAGTGAGTTCCAGATTCCCACCACCCTCTGGGTGAAAACATTCTTCCTCACATCCCCTCTAAACCTCCTGCCCCTTACCTTAAATCTATGCCCCCTGGTTATTGATCCCTCCACAAGGGGAAAAGTTCCTTCCTGTCTACCCTATCTATGCCCCACATAATATTGTACACCTCAATCATGTCCCCCCTCAATCACCTCTGCTCCAAGGAAAATAACTCCAGTCTATCCAATCTCTCCTCATAACTAAAACTCTCCAGCCCAGGCAACATCCTGGTAAATCTCCTCTGCACTCTCTCTAGTGCAATCACATCCTTCCTATAATGCAGATTCCAGAGCTGTACGCAGTACTCTAGCTGTGGCCTTTCTTGGGATTAAATTGTGGCAGGAAGAGGCAGCCATTAAAACTGAAGAGCTTGTAGGAAAGACGGCTCTCCTCGCCGCAGGCTCAACCCTAGCTGGCCCGGCCTACGGTTACCCGCGACGGTTACAGGGCAACACAGACGCGGCTAGCTCCTTTAGGAAAGGGTCCTGCCGCCGGGTGCCCGGAGCTTTGCCTGTTTCTTTTTAACTGGTATTTTGGGGCCCCTTTGAGGTAAACAGGGCCTCCGGCCGTCAAATATTGGGCCGCAGCAGGTGGTCGGGGCCTTACTCCGAGTGGGCAAGGCTCTTCAGAGCCCAGCACAAAATAACCTGGGGCTGCGGCAACCCTCCCAGCTACCCTCCCACGCAAAACCAGCCGGGACCACCTCCTGGCAACTTACCGATTAACTTGAGCCGCTGCAGTCTATGTGGTGTAGGTACACCCACAGTGCTGTTAGGGAGGGAGTTCCAGGATTTTGACCCAGCGACAGTGAAGGAACGGCGATATATTTCCAAGTCAGGATGGTGAGTGGCTTGGAGGGGAACTTCCAGGTGGTGGTGTTCCCATCTATCTGCTGCCCTTGTCCTTCTAGATGGTAGTGGCCGTGGGTTTGGAAGGTGCTGTCTGAGGAGCCTTGGCGAATTCCTGCAGTGCGCCTTGTAAAAGGTACACACTGCTGCTACTGTGCATCGGTGGTGGAGGGAGTGAATGTTTGTGGATGTGGTGCCAATCAAGCAGGCTGCTTTGTCCTGGATGGTGTCAAGCTTCTTGAGCGTTGTTGGAGCTGCACTAATCCAGGCAAGCAGAGAGCATTCCATCACACTCCTGACTTGTGCCTTGTGGATGGTCGACAGGCTTTGGGGAGTCAGGAGGTGAGTTACTAGCTGCAGGATTCCTAGCCTCTGAACTGCTCTTGTAGCCACAGTATTTGTATGGCTGGTCCAGTTCAGTTTCTGGTCGATGGTAACCCCCAAGATGTTGATAGTGGGGGATTCAGTGATGGTAATGCCATTGAACGTTAAGGGGCGATGGTTAGATTCTCTCTTACTGGAGATGGTCATTGTCTGGCACTTGTGTGGCACGAATGTTACTTGCACAACATCATCCGAAAGTGTCTGTACCTCAGCTCATCTGCTGCTGAAATCCTCATCCATGCCTTCGTCACCTCTGGACCCAACACAACCCTGGCTGGCCTCCCACATTCTACCCTCGGTAAACTTGAAGTCACCCAAAACCCTGCTGCCCTGTGCCTTAACTCACAGCAAATCCTGTTTGCCCATCACCCCCCATTTTGTTCGCTGACCTTTTTGACTCCAAGTCAAGCAACAATCGCTCCAACATTGGCGGCCGTGCCTTCAGCTGCCCGGGCCCCAACTTTCTTCCTGAACCTCTCCGCCTCTCTCTCCATCTCACTTTAAGATGCTCCATAAAACCTAACCCTTTGACCAAGCTTTTGATCATCTGCCCCAACATCTTTGTGAGTGGCTCAGCGTGTCATATTCTGTTTGATGATTTGAAGCACCTTGGGAGGTCTTAACTGTGTGAAAAGCACTGCGGAAATGTGAGTTGTTACAGAGAAAGGCCGGACAATCTCAATTTTGAGAACTCCAGTAGATTCCCGGAGCCTTTCCGGGGGATGGGGGGTGGGGAGAGCTCCATATTCCCACTGATCTTGGTCTGAAGAAGCTTTCACTGATTTCATCAGCCCGTGACCCAGCTCGAATTTTCAGAGTGTTCGTGGATTCCTGCCCAATAGGAAATAGTTCCCCACCATCGCCCCTATTGAATTCGTTAATCACTTTAAGTGACTCGATTAGATCATCCCTCAACTTCCTGAACTCAAGGGATTCCAATCCAACCTGCTCTTCTGATTTTAACACTTTAATCACCAGCATCAGCCCCGTGAATCGCCTACTGGATCAATCAGACAAATTGCAGCGCAACCTCAGCTGAAATTTGGCACCTCAAATTGAACTGGGGTGGGGGGGGGTGGGTGGAGAGGGGAGAGCGGGGATTGGGGGTGGATGGTGGTGGTGGGGTGCGGTGCGGTGGGGGTTGAACCCAGAACCTCTATGCCCAGCTGGCAAAGGCATTTCAAGCCCCTCCCTGTGCCAAGCTCATGCAGTGCATCTTGCAGATGGTACACACTACTGCCACTGTAAGTTGGCGGTGGAGGGAGTGAATGTTTGTGGATGGGGGTGCCAGTCAAGCGGGTTTCTTTTTCTTGGATGGTGTCAAGCTTCTTAAGTGTTGTGGGAGCTGCACTCAGCCACACAAGTGGAGAGTATTCCATCACACTCCCGACTTGTGCCTTTTAGATGGAGAGAAAGGGAGAAGGAACTTGAATTCATGTAGCTCCTTGCATTAGCTCAGGACATCCCAAAGTGCTTCACAATGAAGTATTCATTGAAGTGTAGGTGCTGTTGTAATGTAGGGCACCAATCTGAGCACAGCAAGATTCCACAGACCACAATGTAATAATGACCAGAACATTTGGGCTTTTTAAAAAATTGATGTCAGTTGGGGGATAAATATTACCTGGGACACCAGGGAGAATTCAACTGTTCTTCTTCAAAATCCTCACCGTGGGCTCTTTCGCTTCCACCCAAGAGGGTATACTGGGCTTAATTTAACGTTGCATTCTGTGCTCTGACCAACTCTACTTCTTTGCTTCCCCTTGCAGTTTAATTCAATTCAATTCTGTGTGTGTGTGTATACCTAAGGCATCGACTGGCTTGTGTGTGTGTCTGTGTGTCTGTGTGCCTGTGTGTGTGTCTGTGTGTGTGCGTGTATACCTATAACTCAAAGTAAGCAGATCATCTACACTCTTGAGCTACATTTAAAGACTTGCCAAATTACAGTTCTGGGAGGTAAATTATAAGCAGCGCATTGCGGAATCCCACAAATCCCAACTTTGGCTTGTACACACCCTTGGTGTATTGGTCAGGCCCAAGCCTGAAGCAATGAGAGGGGCCTAATTTGGGAGTGAGCCGGGAGCGACTCTATGATTTGAGGTCACCTATTATAGTCCCTTCCATCCTGTTTGTAGATTTTTGGTGGTTTAAGGGTGCCAGATGTGGGCCACGTTGCCAGATGTTTCCTGATTGGGAAGCAGCAGTTGCAAGCTTTCGAGTTTTACATCCTAACTTCCCACCCACTCCCCTCCTGCTGCACTCACCTTCCACCCCTCAAGAGTCCTACAGGTTCACAAGCCCCGTGTTGCTCTACATGAGTCCATCTTGTGTGAAGGGGAGGGCAGGAAGCTGGTGGGGGGCAGGGGGTCGGTGAGCGAGGGCAGTGTGGTGCAGTAGTGGTGAACAAGCTTGGTTACTTTTTCTCCCATGGACACCCCAGCTTTCCCAAAGCGGCTTTACTCCGGCCTACTCCACGCTGACCTTCAAAGTGACCTCCTCTCTTCCAGTCTGACCTCTCGTCTCAAACCTGACCTCAACCTGACTTCCAACCTTGAAACCTGACCTTGTCCCTATAACTTGACTTCATACCTTACACCTGACCGCTTAGCTTCAATATGATATCCAACCTTCGAGCCTGACCTCTGACCTTGAACCCAACCACTTATCCTCACTGAGGCACAGCCAAACCCTTGAAACCACCCCTCTCTTCACCCCCCACCACCCCCCACCCCACCGCCAACCTCCCCACCCCTCCTCCAAGCCCAGGTAGGCATGGCTTCTTTGACTCTGTTAAGAAGAGGGCGTGAGTCATTCAGTTAGCGACATGGCTCTCCCGGGCCTAGCAACAAAGAGGGCGGGGGAGGTGAGAAGGTGAAGGTGGCCTGGTGACAACCAGAGGGTAAAATGGCCGACCCGTCTGCCCACCGGGATACTGGTGTAGGGGGCACCTGGTGGCAGGGAAGGGGTTTGCCAGCCCCAATACACAGACAGGGCTAATAGCAGCAAACCAGGAGCGGGAACATTCAACCCCCCCCACCGACCACCACCACCACCCACCCCCCTATCCCCCCGCCCCACCCAATACTTCAACATAAGCTCCACCGGGGGTGGAGGGGGGTGGGGGGTGCGGGATGGGAGGCATAAATTTAAGGTAAATGTCAAAACTATCTGAGTGAAGAGTTGTTACACGGCGGGTTGCTGTGATCTGGGTGGCGGGAGCGGAACAAATTGTAACTTCCCAAAGGAAATTGGATAAATACCGGAACAGGAACAACTTGCAGGGCTCTGGGGAAGGAGCAGGGGGCTGGGTCTAGCCAGGTGGCTCCTTCAAAGAGCTGGCATGGGCACGATGGGCCGATCGGCCCCCTCCTGTGCCGTCGGACTCTGTGAAGGGGTAGGGAGCACGGAGACAGGCGACTTCCTGCAGACTCTGCAATATCTAACTGCAATTGTGTTGCGGAGGGCGGAAGGGTTATTTCCCCTTGCACAGGGTTAACTGGCCCAGGCTAATGCTCTGGGGGAGATGGGTTCAAATCCCACCACGGCAGCTGGTGGAATTTAAATTCAATTAATAAATCTGGAATTACAAAGCTAGTCTCAGTGATGTTGCCCATGACGATGTTCATCGATTGCTGTAAAAACCCATCTGGTTCACTAATGTCCCTTTAGGGAGGGAAATCTGCCGTCCTTACCCGGTCTGGCCTACATGTGACTCCAGATCCACAGCAACGCGGTTGACTCTTAACTGCCCTCTGAAATGGCCGAGCAAGACACTCAGTTCAAGGGCAATTAAGGATGGGCAACAAATGCTGGCGACGCCCACATCCCGTGAAAGGATAAACGAAAAATGGATCTTGCTCAATGAAAATGTTAATCCCCTCCTGCTGGGACCGGAACCAGTGTCTGATTGTCAAGGTGACAGGACCTCACACCGTCACCAGTCATTGTGCCCAGTCACTGACTGTATCCATCCCACTGGGCACTGGTTCCTTTCGGCCCTCTGGTGCCGGGGAAGTTTGAGTGGGTCATAAGAACATCAGAAATAGCAGCAGAAGTAGGCCATTCAGCCCATCGAGTCCGTTCTGCCATTCAATAAGATCATGGCTGATCTGATTGTGGCCTTAACGCCACTTTCTTTTCCTGTCCCTACCCACCCCCACCCGCCCCATAACCCTTGACTCCCTTGTCGATCAAAACTCAATGGCCCAACCTCCGCTGCTCGCTGGGTAAGAGAATTGCAAATGCGACCCTCAGTGAGGAAATTCCTCCTCATCTCCATCTTAAATGGGAGGCCCCTTCTTCTGAAACTGTGCCCCCTAGCTCTAGATTCCCCCAAGGAGGGGAAACATCCTCTCAGCATCCACCCTGTTGAGCCCCCTCGGAATCTTATATGTTTCAATAAGACCACCTCTCGTTCTTCTAAACTCCAGTGAGCGTAGGCACGACTTGCTCAAATATTCCTCATAAGTCAAGCCTTTTCATCCCAGCTGTCAGTCCTTCTCTGGACTGCCCTCAATGCAAATGTGTTCGTCCTTAAATAAGGAGACCAAAGCAGTACACAGATGCAGTCTCATCAATGTACTCTGCGGTTGTAGAAAGACTTCCCTACTTTTATACTCCATCCCCCTTGCGATAAAGGTCAACATTCCATTTGCCTTCCGAATTACTTGCTGTACCTGTGTTGTGGTGAAAGTACCACACTTGATTGTGAGGAATTCAAGCAAACAAATGCTAGGGAGACGTTCTCGGTCACCTGAGGACGTTCTTGATGACGCGGCGTTTGCAGCACTTATTTATAATTCTAACCTTCCTGCTTTCATGACAGTTGTTATGTTTCTCGGCAGTCATTAATCCTTAACCGTACCTTTCCATCAGTGAACTGGACCATGCAGGTCCAGCGGATGTTCCCGTTGTTCTCAAGCTTCAACCTCGGGTCTGCTAGTTTCCATGGTGACTCAACCACCTTGCCTGGCCTCTGGTTCCCTTTATCCCCTTCCCCTGCATAGCAATGAATAGTATGTTTATACAGGTTGTTAGAGCTGTTGTTACTACAACTCCTGGGCCAGCATCCCCAGAGCCACCTTTGGTCCAGTATCCCAGCATGCCTAGGAAAGGAACCCTCATAACTGCAGTGCTTATTTTAAGATTAATGAAGCATTTTAATATTAACACTACAAGTATAGGCTGCCTGGTCCCCATTTCGCCGACATGCTGGCTTTTAGTGATTCATGTACAGAGACACCCAGATCCCTCTGTACCACAGCATTCTGCAGTCTCTCTCCATTTAAATAACATTCTGCTTGTGGTTGGTTGAACCGGTGGTGTAAGTCGCACATGTTCCTGTTGGCAGCCGGTCAAAAGTGAAGGGTAACACCAGCCTCACTGTGCTGTGGAGAGATGAATGCGATGGAGAGAGAGAGAGAGAGAGAGTCAGGAAGTATGGGGCCCAGGAGGTGTGGGAGTTATTGAGTAGATGGGGTTGCATTCACACTAAGGGACGTCTGCAGGCAGGGCCAGTCAGTGATGAACGGGATCCTAGCCAGGTCCCCACGCTGTCGCTGCAATCAGTCAGTACTTATATTGAGTTTATTAACCCTTGAAGGGCTCAGGTTGTATAGGAATTATGGAGAGGGATTTGGAGTTCTGATTGAAATCTGTCTCAGATCACAAAGTTCACGGATTCAACAGCAATGAAAACCAGTGCCCAGTCGTTCGAGAGTGAAACCAATCAGAACCGCCTTGAAATCCGGATGAGGACTCGGATGGGGCGAAGATGACGGGACTGGATGACATTTTCAAAGGTCGGAGGATCCAGTCCCACTCCAGAAAACTGAGCACAGAATCTAGGTTTACACTCACAGTTTAGTACTGAGGGAGTGCTCCACTGTCAGAGGGGCGCTATTGAGGGAGTGCTGCATTGTCAGAGCTTCAGTATGGAGGGAGTGCTGCACCGCCAGAGGGACAGTACTGAGGGAGTGCTGCATTGTCAGAGGGTCAGTACTGAGGGAGTGCTGCACTGTCAGAGGGTCAGTACTGAGGGAGTGCTGCACTGTCAGAGGGTCAGTACTGAGGGAGTGCTGCACTGTCAGAGGGACAGTACTGAGGGAGTGCTGCACGTTCAGAGGGTCAGTTCTGAGGGAGTGCTGCACTGTCAGAGGGTCAGTTCTGAGGGAGTGCTGCACTGTCAGAGGGTCAGTACTGAGGGAGTGCTGCACTGTCAGAGGGTCAGTGCTGAGGGAGTGCTTCACTGTCAGAGCTTCAGTACTGAGGGAGTGCTGCACTGTCAGAGGGTCAGTGCTGAGGGAGTACTGCACTGTCAGAGGGACAGTACTGAGGGAGTGCTGCACTGTCAGAGGGTCAGTACCGAGGGAGTGCTGCACTGTCAGAGGGACAGTACTGAGGGAGTGCTGCACGTTCAGAGGGTCAGTTCTGAGGGAGTGCTGCACTGTCAGAGGGTCAGTTCTGAGGGAGTGCTGCACTGTCAGAGGGTCAGTACCGAGGGAGTGCTGCACTGTTGGAGGTGCAACCTTTCGAATGAGATGTTAAACTGAGGCCAGCACTCACGGATGTAAAAGATATTTCGCCGAAATGCAGTGGAGTTATCCCCCGCTTACCAGGTCAATATTTATCCCTTGATCAATATCAGAAAAAACAGGTTAACTAGCTCATTATCACATTGCGGTTTGTGGGATCTTGCTGTGTGCAAATTGTCTGCTGGTTTTCCTACATTACAGCAGTGACTACACTTCACAAAGTGGTTAAATGGCTGGAAAGTGCATTGAGAGTCCGGTTGTCATACAAAGAAGTGCAAATCTTCCATCATTTTTCTCATTTCCTACTGCCCTTCTCACAGGTTGTCAGCCCCTCCTTCCTCACTCCTCGAGTGGGTGCTGGAGTTGGTCACCAACTCTGCCCTCCTGCAAAGCAAGGAGCCTGCACCCTTGTTAGAGCCTCTCTGTATTTTTCTAGCCCTGACTTCAGCCTTACCTACCCCGCACTTGAAGGGAGTGTAAAAACCAGGCAGCCTGTTGGACACGCGTCAATCTGAACCCCATCGGCCCTGACTCCCACTGGCTGGGCTGGAGTGAAAGCGGAGCAATTAAATAAAGCCCGGATTATCGGTCGGAGCTGGTTCACCAAAGTACTGGCAGTGCGGCACTCCCTCAGTACTGTCCCTCTGACAGTGCAGCACTCCCTCAGTACTGTCCCTCTGACAGTGCGGCACTCCCTCAGTACTGTCCCTCTGACAGTGCGGCACTCCCTCAGTACTGTCCCTCTGACAGTGCGGCACTCCCTCAGTACTGACCCTCTGACAGTGCGGCACTCCCTCAGTACTGTCCCTCTGACAGTGCGGCACTCCCTCAGTACTGTCCCTCTGACAGTGCAGCACTCCCTCAGTACTGACCCTCTGACAGTGCAGCACTCCCTCAGTACTGACCCTCTGACAGTGCAGCACTCCCTCAGTACTGACCCTCTGACAGTGCAGCACTCACTCAGTACTGACCCTCTGACAGTGCAGCACTCCCTCAGTACTGTCCCTCTGACAGTGCAGCACTCCCTCAGTACTGACCCTCTGACAGTGCAGCACTCACTCAGTACTGACCCTCTGACAGTGCAGCACTCCCTCAGTACTGACCCTCTGACAGTGCAGCACTCCCTCAGTACTGACCCTCTGACAGTGCAGCACTCCCTCAGTACTGACCCTCTGGCAGTGCGGCACTCCCTCAGTACTGACCCTCTGACAGTGCGGCACTCCCTCAGTACTGACCCTCTGACAGTGCAGCACTCACTCAGTGCTGACCCTCTGACAGTGCAGCACTCCCTCAGTACTGACCCTCTGAAAGTGCAGCACCCCCTCAGTACTGAACCTCTGACAGTGCAGCACTCCCTCAGTACTGACCCTCTGACAATGCAGCACTCCCTCAGTACTGTCCCTCTGACAATGCAGCACACCCTCAGTGCTGACCCTCTGACAGTGCAGCACTCCCTCAGTCCTGACCCTCTGACAGTGCAGCACTCTCTCAATGCTGATCCTTTGACAGTGCAGCACTCCCTCAGTACTGTCCCTCTGACAGTGCAGCACTCACTCAGTACTGACCCTCTGACAGTGCAGCACTCCCTCAGTTCTGTCCCTCTGACAGTGCAGCACTCCCTCAGTACTGACCCTCTGACAGTGCAGCACTCCCTCAGTACTGTTCCTCTGAAAATGCAGCACTCCCTCAGCACTGACCCTCTGACAATGCAGCACTCACTCAGTTCTGACCCTCTAGCAGTGCAGCACTCCCTCAGTACTGACCCTCTGACCATGCAGCACTTGTCAGTACTGACCCTCTGACAGTGCAGCACTCCCTCAGTGCTGACCCTCTGACAGTGCAGCACTCTCTCAGTACTGACTCTCTGACAGTGCAGCACTCCCTCAGTACAGGCCCTCTGACAGTGCAGCACTCAGTCAGTGTTGACCCTCTGACAGTGCAGCACTCCCTCAGTACAGACTCTCTGACAGCGCAGCACTCACTCAGTACTGACCCTCTGACAATGCAGCACTCACTCAGTACTGTCCCTCTGACAGTGCAGCACCCCCTCAGTACTGACCCTCTGACAGTATAGCACTCACTCAATACTGACCCTCTGACAATGCAGCACTCACTCAGTACTGTCCCTCTGACAGTGCAGCACCCCCCTCAGTACTGACCTTCTGACAGTGCTGTATTCCCTCAGTACTGACCCTCTGACAGTGCAGCACTCCCTCAGTACAGACCTTCTGAAAGTGCAGCACTCCCTCAGTGCTAACCCTTTGACAGTGCAGCACTCACTCAGTACTGTCCCTCTGACAGTGCAGCACTCCCTCAGTACTGTCCCTCTGACAGTGCAGCACTCCCTCAGTACTGACCCTTTGACATTGTAGCACTCCCTCAGTACTGACTCTCTGAAAGTGCAGCACTCCCTCAATAATGACCCTCTGACAATGCAGCACTCACTCAGTACTGTCCCTCTGATAGAGCAGCTCTCTCACAATGCTGACCCTCTGACAGTGCAGCACTCCCTCAGTACTGTCCCTCTGACAGTGCAGCACTCCCTCAGTACTGTTCCTCTGAAAATGCAGCACTCCCTCAGCACTGACCCTCTGACAATGCAGCACTTACTCCATAGAACCATAGAACCATAGAACACTACAGCACAGAAAACAGGCCATTTGGCCCTTCTAGTCTGTGCCGAAATATTATTCCGCTAGTCCCATTGACCTGCACCTCGTCCATAACCCTCCAGACCTCTCCCATCCATGTATCTATCTAATTTATTCTTATAACTTAAGAGTGAGTCCGCATTTACCATGTCAGATGGTAGCTCGTTCCACACTGTAACCACTCTCTGAGTGAAGAAGTTCCCCCTAATGTTCCCCCTAAACCTTTCCCCTTTCACCCTAAGGTCATGTCCTCTCGTGTTTATTTCTCCTAATCTAAGTGGAAAGAGCCTACTCGCATTTACTCTGTCTATATCCCTCACAATTTTGTAAACTTCTATCAAATCTCCCCTCATTCTTCTACGCTCCAAGGAATAAAGTCCTAGCCTGTTTAATCTTTCCCCGTAACTCAACTCCTTAAGACCCGGCAACATCCTAGTAAATCTTCTTTGCACTCTCTCAATCTTACTGATATCCTTCCTGTAGTTAGGCGACCAGAACAGCACACAGTTGGCCTCACCAATGTCTTATACAACCTCACCATAACATCCCAACTCCTATACTCAATACTTTGATTTATGAAGGCCAGTATGCCAAAAGCTTTCTTTACAACCTTGTCTACCTGTGACGCCACTTTCAGGGAATTATGTATCTGAACTCCCAGATCCCTTTGTTCCTCCGCACTCCTCAGTGCCCTACCATTTACTGTGTATGTCCTACCTAGGGTTGACCTTCCAAAATGTAACACCTCACACTTTTCCGCATTAAATTCCATCTGCCATTTTCTGGCCCATTTTTCCAGTTGGTCCAGATCTCTCTGCAAGCTTTGAAAGCCTTCCTCGCTGTCCACAACGCCTCCAATCTTAGTGTCATCAGCAAACTTGCTGATCCAATTCACCACATTATCATCCAAATCATTGGTATAGACAACAAACAACAATGGTCCCAGTACAGATCCCTGAGGCACATCACTAGTCACAGACCTCCAGTCTGAGCAGCAATCATCCACTACCACTCTCTGTCTTCTCCCACACAGCCAATTTCGAATCCAGTTTACAACCTCTCCATGGATACCAAGTGTCTGAACCTTCTGAACTAACCTCCCATGTGGGACCTTGTCAAAGGCCTTACTAAAGTCCATGTAGACAACATCCACAGCCTTTCCTTCATCTACTTTCTTGGTAACCTCCTCGAAAAACTCTACAATGTTCGTTAAACACGACCTACCACGCACAAAGCCATGCTGACTATCCTTAATCAGCCCTTGGCTGTCCAAATAATTATATATCCGATCTCTCAGAACACCTTCCAATAATTTACCTACTACTGACGTCAGGCTCACTGGCCTGTAATTACCTGGTTTACTTTTGGAGCCTTTTTTAAACAACGGAACAACATGAGCTCCCCTCCAATCCTCCGGCACCTCACCTGTGGCTAAGGACATTTTAAATATTTCTGCCAGGGCCCCTGCAATTTCTACACTAGTCTCCCTCAAGGTCCGAGGAAATATATGTCAGGCCCGGGGGATTTATGTACCTTTATTCGCTGTAAGGCAGCAAGCACCTCCTCCTCTTTAATCTCTATATGTTCCATGAAACTACTGCTTGTTTCCCTTCCTTCCTTATACACTATGCCAGTTTCCTGAGTAAATACTGATGCAAAAAAACTGTTTAAGATCTCCCCCATCTTGTGAGGCTCCACACATAGACGACCACTCTGATCTTCAAGGGGACCAATTGTGTCCCTTACTATCCTTTTACTCTTAATATACTTGTAGAAACCCTTCGGGTTTACCTTCACATTATCTGCCAAAGCAACCTCATGTCGTCTTTTTGCCTTCCTGATTTCCTTTTTTGGTATTTTCTTACATTTTCTATACTCTACAAATACCTCATTTGCTCCTTGTTGCCTATACCTGCTATATACCTCTCTCTTCTTCTTAACCAGATCGCCAATATCCCTTGAAAACCAAGGTTCCCTATGCCTGTTAACTTTGCCTTTAATCCTTACAGGAACATGCAAACTCTGCACTCTCAAAATTTCGCCTTTGAATGCCTTCCACTTACTGAACACATCCTTGCCAGAAAACAACTTATGCCAATCCACTCTTCCTAGATCCTTTCTCATTTCCACAAAATTGGCCTTTCTCCAATTTAGAATCTCAACTCGAGGACCAGACCTATCCTTATCCATAATTAGCTTAAAACTAATGACATTGTGGTCACTGGACCCAAAATCTTCGCCTACACATACTTCTGTCACCTGACCTGTCTGGTTCCCTAATAGGAGATCAAGTATTGCATCCTCTCTCGTTGGTACCTCTATATATTGATTTAGAAAACTTTCCTGAACACATTTGACAAACTCCAAGCCATCCAGCCCTTTTACAGTATGGGAGTCCCAGTCAATATGTGGAAAGTTAAAATCTCCTCCTATCACAACTTTCTGTTTCTTACATCGGTCTGTTATCTCTCTACAGATTTGCTCTCCAATTCTCTCTGACTATTGGGCGGTCTATAATACAACCCTATTAGTGTGGTCACACCTTTCCTGTTCCTCAGCTCCACCCATATGGCCTCTGTAGACGAGCCCTCCGGGCTGTCCTGCTTATGCACAGCTGTGATATTTTCCCTGACTAGTAATGCCACTCCTCCCCCTTTCATCCCTCCCCCTCTATCACGTCTGAAACAACGGAACCCCGGAACATTGAGCTGCCAGTCCTGCCCCTCCTGTCTCACTAGTAGCAATAATGTCGTAGTCCCACGTGCCAATCCACGCCCTAAGCTCATCTGCCTTGCCGACAATACTCCTTGCATTGAAATAGATGCACCTGAGAACATTTCTATCACGTACGGACTCTTGATTTCTGTCTATACATGCATTCCTCGCTTGAACTTTACCGACTCAGTACTGACCCTCTGACAGTGCAGCATTCCCTCAGTTCTGTCCCTCTAACAGTGCAGCACTCCCTCAGTACTGACCCTCTGATAGTGCAGCACTCCCTCAGTGCTGACCCTCTGACAGTGTAGCACTCCCACAGTACTGATCCTCTGACAGTGCAGCACTCCCTCAGTACTGACCCTCTGACAGTGCAGCACTCCCTCAGTACTGACTCTCTGACAGTGCAGCACTCCCTCAGTGCTGACCCTCTGACAGTGCAGCACTCCCTCAGTACAGACCTTCTGAAAGTGCAGCACTCCCTCAGTGCTAACCCTTTGACAGTGCAGCACTCCCTCAGTGCTGACCCTCTGACAATGCAGTACTCACTCAGTACTGTCCCTCTGACAGTGCAGCACTCCCTCAGTACTGTCCCTCTGACAGTGCAGCACTCCCTCAATACTGACCCTCTGACAATGCAGCACTCACTCAGTACTGTCCCTCTGACAGTGCAGCACTCACTCAGTACTGTCCCTCTGACAGAGCAGCACCACCTCAGTACTGACCCTCTGACAGTGCAGCACTCCCTCAGTACTGACCCTCTGACAGTGCAGCACTCCCTCAGTGCTGACCCTCTGACAGTGCAGCACTCCCTCAGTACTGACCCTCTGACAGTGCAGCACTGCCTCAGTACTGACCCTCTAACAGTACAGCACTCCCTCAGCACTGACCCTCTAACAGTGCAGCACTCCCTCAGTACTGACCCTCTAACAGTACAGCACTCCCTCAGCACTGACCCTCTAACAGTGCAGCACTCCCTCAGCACTGACCCTCTAACAGTGCAGCACTCCCTCAGCACTGACCCTCTGACAGTGCAGCACTGCCTCAGTACTGACCCTCTAACAGTACAGCACTCCCTCAGCACTGACCCTCTAACAGTGCAGCACTCCCTCAGCACTGACCCTCTAACAGTGCAGCACTCCCTCAGCACTGGCCCTCTGACAGTGCAGCACTCCCTCAGTCAGACACTTGCTTCACCCACGTGACATTTGTTAAAATGTTTTAGACAAGGGACAATCTCTCCCACCATCCTTGCTGCACTAACATGGACAATGACACCTCACAGGAACAATTATCAGACAAGATTTGACACCGAGCCACAACAGGAGTTACTAGGACAGGCGACCTAACTCTCGGTCAAAGATGTCGGATTTGAAGAGCACCTTTGAATGAGGAAAGAGAGGCGCAAAGGACTCGGGAGAGAATTCCGGAGTGTAGGACCCATGGCTGCCAACATGCGGAGTGATTAAAATCGGGCAAGTGGCCAGAAGTAAAGGAGGGCGGAGATCCCGGGGTGGGGCGGGGGGGTGGGGGGTGGGGAGGTGGGATTTCACGGGGCTGGAGGAGATTACAGGGACAGGGAGTGGGCGCAGCCAGGGAGGGATTGGGAAACAAGGATCAACGTTCCTGAATTGGTGCACAGCGGGCACGTGAGCCAATGCAAGTCAGCGAGCACAGGAGCGATGGGCGAATGGCACCTGCTACGCGCTGGAACAACTCATTCAGCCCAACAGCACGGGTGTGCATCCTCCACCTGGGCCTACACACCCACTCAATTCACTTCACCTCATCCGATCAACGTATCCCTCTCTTCCTGTCATCATTAAAGGGTTTTCCCTGGATCCTGAACAAGGGGGAATATCATCAAACATCAGAGCCAGGCCACTCAGGGGTGATGTCAGGAATCACTTCATTACACAAAGGCAACTTGATTGAAACCTTGAAGATGCTGAGCGGTCTGGACAGGGTGGATGTGGAGAGGATGTTTCCCCCCCCCATTGTGGGAGAATCTGGAGCGATAGGTCACCGTTTAAATATAAGGGGTTGCTCATTTAGGGCAGAGACGAGACCTTTTTTACCTTAGAGGGTTGTGAGACTTGGAACTCTCTTCCTCAAAAGACGGTGGAAGCAGAGTCTTTGAATATTTTTAAGGCAGAGCTAGATAGATTCTTGATTAACAAGGGGGTGAAAGGTTATGGGGGGTCGGTGGGAGGTTACAATCGGATAAGCCATGATCTTATTGAATGGCGGAGAAGGCTTGAGGGGCCGAGTGGCCTACTCCTGCTCCTAATTTGGATGTTTGCGTGTTCATATATACAAAGGGGATTGGAAATCCCGAACCCTCTCTCTCTCTCTTTCTCTCCCAAGAAGGATGGTGAAACCGGGCTCGAATCCATTGGAAAATTTCAACACTGAGATGGATAGATTTTTTTTGTTGGGTCAGGGTATTAAGGGTGGCAGGGCCAAGGTGGGCAGTTGGAGTAATGACAAAGATCAGCCGCGATCTCATCGAATGACGGAGTAGGCTTGGGAGCGTTGGAGGGTTTGGGGGGTGGGTGCGGTGGAGAAGTTGAGTGACCTCCTTGAGCATAAGGAGCCCCATGAGGGATAAAGATTCCTCACATTGACTGAGGAGAACAAGTGGGGGGGTGGATGTCGGGACTCAGCAGCATTAAAACCGGGGTGGGGGGCCCCATCTGTCTCCGCAGGTGAATGTAAAAGGTCCCATGGTACTTTTTCAAAGAGAGGCAGGGGAGTTATCCCCTGTGCCCGGGACAATATTTATTGATGTATTCAGCCTCTTTCCCCAGAGAGCAGTGGAGGCTGGGTCATTGAATATATTCAAGGCTGAGTTAGACAGATTTTTAATCAATAAGGTTTATGGCAGGGTCAGGAGCAGGGGTGCAGGGGGCAGGTGGGAAAGTGGAGTTAAGGCCACAATCAGATCAGCCATGATCTCACTGATTGGCGGAACAGGCTCGATGGGCTAAATGGCCTGCTCCCATTTCTTATGCTCTTACGTTCCCCCTGCCCCACCTTCCCACTTATCCAGCATTCCCCCCCTCCCCCCCCACCACCCCCCCGCCCCCTCTACCCCCACCGCCTTTGGCTGTTCACCTCAACCGCTCCAGAAGGTGGCAAGTTCCACATTCTCACCATCCTCCCTGAGGGAGAATGGGGGGTTTATTCTGTGTTGGCAATGCCACGCCAAACACCCTCCATCTTAATTGAGCGTAAGGAGCCCCATGAGGGATAAAGATTCCTCACATTGGCTGAGGGGAATGAGGTGGGAGGCGGGCGGATGTCGGGACCCAGTAGCAGCGGCTGGTCTGGGATATCGCACCGTCTTAGTTTTCCACATGAGGCGCAGACGGTGCCCAGCTTTGCCTCAGCACCACCTCTCTCGGCTCCTCCACTGTCGCTAAATGACCAGGCTCCTGATCAGGCTTCCAGTACCGGATGAGCAGAGGTTGCCTCCCATTAAATATCGGGAAGGCCGGAGCCACCATTTTCAGCCCCCGCTCCAAGCACTGGTTCCCTAGCTACCGGCTCCGTCCCTCTCCATGGCCTCTCCACAGCCTGAGATGCAGCCAGCCTTTCTGCAGCTTTGGGTTCTGAAGTGAGCTTCCGAAATCATATCTGGGCCCTCGCCAAGGCCTCCCATTTCCAACTCCAGGACCTTCGCGGCCCTGCCTCAGCTCATCCGCTGCTTAAACCTTCACCCAGGTCTCCGTTACCTCTCAGCTTGACCCTTTCAATGCATTCCAGGCTGGTCCCCCACACTCTACCCTCCCTGAGGCCAGCCTAAAACCTGCTTAACTCACACCACGTCCCGTTAACCTATCACCACACCCCCCCCCCCCACCACCCACCACCCACCACCCACCCCGTGCTCGCTGACCTACATTGGCTCCTGGTCCAGCAATACCTCGATTTTCAAATTCTCATCCTCCATTTCAAATCCTTCCGCGGCCTCTCACACCACACACCCCCCCCACCCCTCCCCCTCCCCCTCCCTGCCTGGGAAATCTCCTCCAAGCCCCACAGCCCCCCGAGATCACCACAACCCTCCGAGATCACCTCAGCCCTCTAATTCCAGCCTTCTCGTGGATTCCGAATTATAGCCGCTCCCTCTGTTGGTGGCCCCCAGTTCCGGAACTCCCCCCCCCAACCCCCCGCCCCACCCCTCCGAACCTCTCCGCCTCTGTCCCCCTCGCTTCCCTACTTTACGACACTCCTTAAAACCAAACCCTTTGACTAAGCTTTCGCTCAGCTGACCTATTACCTCATCCGGGTCGGGGGTCATACTTGGTTTTTGCTGAAAGGAAAAGAGAACTCCTTTTGTCGAAGCTTTTTGACTTGCACTCATCAGGACAACTCGCCGAGAATAGCGAATGTCGGGGGAACCAGCAGGATAACTGTATTACCATATATATGCTATATATATATATGTATTACCGTATTGTTTCCTCTGGCACCGGTATTCTGGCAAATTGTCCCGATGAGTGCAAGACAAAAAGCTTCAACAATAGGAGTCTCTTCAGCAAGACTCAAGTTCATCACCACCAAACGGCGATGCTTTGTTTTATTAGCGCCCCTGTGACGCGCACTGGGATGTTTTATGTTAAGGGCGCTATATGAATATAGGTTGTTGTAGTGTGCAATTCCCGGGATGTACACCGATCCACGGCCCTGTCTCCCTCCCCCACCACACCCGACTGGATTCAATGCAACATTACCATTCCTGGTGCAGCGGTAAGGCCCCCGCCCTCTCAGTCAGCTGGTGGTGGTTTAGGATCCCATCGCAGAGGCTTGCGGACAGCAGGCGGAGCAGCATTCCGATGCAGGACCCAGGGAGGCGGCCTGTTAACTTGGGAAGGGGGCAGACCCGTCCGTCCTCTGGGATGCGAAATATTCCCTAACACCCATCCTAGAAACAACGCCACCGAGGAGGGGGTGGGGAGAGGAAACAGCAGAATGTTAGGCTGTGCATCTCAATTGATGAATGTGGGATCTTGCTGTGCACCAGGATGCCCACCGTGATTCGCTGCCGAAGGACAGTGGCTGCTGTTTATTAGAAGCTGTAAAGTTCTTGAGGATGTTTTGGGGGGTGGTGAAAGTCAGAATGTAAATCTTTCTCCCTTTCTGGGCAACCTGAATGCTGGTGATTGAGAGGGGCGAGGACAAGGTTGTTGGTATTAATGGAGAGTGCGATGGGGGAGGTGATGAGAGCCTATAATTCCCATTGACTGCTCTCCGGTACAATGTTACAGGCTGGAATGAAGACATCTGAATCTTATTAGGGTCTAATGGTAGTTCCATGACATATGGATGCACCATCGACATTCCTGCTACTGTATGCATATGTCTACATCACCCGGTGTCCCTAGGGAGGCTGCAGAGGATTTGAGAAATCTGTACAGAAGCTTATCCTTATCCTCAGGACTCTTCCACTGTGCCTGTCAGTTATTGCTGAGGTTGCTGTTATCAATCTCCCCCTCTCTTACTCTCACTCCCTCTCTCTCCTGCTCTTGCTAGCTCTGTCTCTCCCTCATTGTCACTCTCATACTCTCAACTTGCTATTGCTCTCGCTCTCCCTGTGTCTGTTTTTCTCTCTCCCTGTCTCTCACTTTCTCTGTCTCTCGCTTTCTCTGTGTCTGTTTCTCTCTCTGTATCTCGCACTCTCTGTCTCTCACGCTCTCTATGTATTTCTCTCTGTCACTTGCTTTCTCTGTCTCACTCTCCTTGTGTCTGTCTCTCTGTTTCTCCCTTTCTCTGTCTCTTACTCTCTGTGTTTGTTTCCCTCTCGTCTCCCACTTTCTCTGTCTCGCTCTCTGTGTTTGTTTCTCTCTCTGTCTCCCACTTTCTCTGTCTCGCTCTCTGTGTCTGTCACTTTCTGTCTCTCTCTCTTTTGATCTCTGTGTCTCTCTATCTCAAGATCTTTATCTTTCTCAATCATTGTGTCTCTCCTGTCTGACTCACTCACTCTGTCCTTCTGTCTCCTGTTCTGCGTCTCTGTGTCTCTGTACCTGTCACTCTCTCCCTATGTCTCTCTCGCTCGCTGTACCTCTGTCTGTCTTTCTGTGTCTTTGGCTCTATCTCTCTGTGTCATTTTGTCTCCGTCCCTGTCTCTCTACCACTCTCTCTCACTCTTTCTCCCTCTCTCTTCCCCACACTGTCACACTTTCACTATCACCCTCTCTTTGTTCCTTGCCTCTCTTTCCCTCTCTCTCCTCTGTCCATGCTGTCTGTCCACTTCTCTCTTTCTCTCACCAGCTCACTCTGTCTCTCACTCTTTCATAGCGTACCAATGTTCAGAATGAGCCTGCTCTTTCACTAGCACACACACTTTTTCTATCTCTTAGTCCTAATCTCGGATTTCCTTTTTGAATACAATGGAAAGACATATTATGCAGGGTATATAATGTGCAGGGATAAACAGGCGGGTATATAATGGGCAGGTTTATAATGGACAGGTGTTTAACAGGAGTGTGCTTAATGTGTATAACAACAAGAATATAATGGGTGGGTGTATAATGGCGATTATATAATGGGCAGATGGGAGTCATACGTAACTCAAAGGAAGATGGTTGTTGGAGGTCAATTATCTCAGCTCCAGGACATCACTGCAGGAGTTCCTCAGGGTAGTGTCCTCAGCCCAACCATCTTCAGCTGCTTCATCAAAGACCTTCCTTCCATCATAAGGTCAGAAGTGGGGATGTTCGTTGATGATTGTACAATGTTCAGCACCAATCACGACTCCTCAGATACTGAAGCAGTCCATGTCCAAATGCAGCAAGACCTGGACAATATCCAGGCTTGGGCTGACAGGTGGCAAGTAACATTCACACCAGACAAGTGCCAGGCAATGACCATCTCCAACAAGGGAGAATCCAACCATCGTCCCTTGACATTCAATGGCATTACCATCACTGAATCCCCCCTCTCAACCTCTTGGGAGTTACCATAGACCAGAAGCTGAATTGGACTAGCCATATAAATACTGTGGCTGCAAGGGACTAGGAATTGTGCGATGAGTAACCTACCTCCTGACTCCCCAAAGCTTTTCCACCATCCACAAGGTACAAGTCAGGAGTGTGATGGAGTACTCCCCATTTGCCTGGATGAGTGCAGCTCCCACAACACTCAAGAAGCTTGACACTGTCCAGGACAAAGCAGCCCGCTTGATTGGCATCACATCCACAAACATTCACTCCCTCCACCACCGACGCACAGTGGCAGCAGTGTGTACCATCTACAAGATGCACCGCAGGAATTGACCAAGGCTCCTTCAACAGCACCTTCCAAACCCACAACCACTACCATTTAGAAGGACAAGGGCAGCAGGTAGATGGAAACACCACCGCCTGGAAGTTCCCCTCCAAATCACTCACCATCCTGACTTGGAAATATATCGGCTGTTCCTTCACTGTCGCTGGGTCAAAATTCTGGAACTCCCTTCCTAACAGCACATGGACTGCAGCGGTTCAAGAAGGCAGCTCACCACCACCTTCTCAAGGGCAATTAGGGATCGGCAATAAATGCTGGCCCAGCCAGCGAAGCCTACGTCCTGTAAATGAACTTAAAAAAAGGAACGAGGCATGCAAAGAAAGAAATAGACACACAGAAAGAGAATACACAATAGAATAGAAATCATGTGACACACAGACAGGAGAAAGCTGATGATGATATTCCTTTGTTGGTCAGTTCTTACTGAAACTCTGAAGCTGATTATAACGTGGGAAAGTTCATGTATTGTGATCAAGTTTCAGCAAGGCTCAGAGAGACAATTACTTAACTTCAAGTCAGAAACAAAAAGACACAGATAGAAGGAGACAGACTGCTACAGACACACACTCTCACACACACACACATTCACTCATACATACGCACACTCACACACGCACTCAAACACACACACACTCACTCACACACATACTCATGCACATATATACACGCTCATACATACACACACATTCACTCACACACATGCACTCACACACTCTCTCACACACAGACACACATGCACACATACGCGCTCACGCACACACGCACACACACACATACACTCACTCACACACACACTCACACACACACTCACTCACACATACACACACACTCACTCACACACACACTCACGCACTCACACACGCTCACGGACACACACACACACACATACTCATGCACACACACACACACACACACAAACACACACTCACACATTCAGTCACACACACACACACTCTCACATATTCACTCACATACATACACACACATACTCACACACACACACACACACACGCTCATGCACACACACATACATTTATTCATGCACACACACACACATATGCACCCACACACACACAATCACACATGTACTCAGACACACACACGTTCATGCACACACACACTCACATACACACATACGCACACACACGCTCACACACACACACATGCTCATGCACACACACACACTCACACATTCACACACACACACACACTCACACACACATGTACACAGACACACACACGGGTACACAGACACACACACAGACACACTCACAGACACACACACACGCTCATGCACACACACACACACACATTCACTCACACACACTCTCACATATTCACTCACATACATACACACACATACTCACACACACACACACGCTCATGCACACACACATACATTTATTCATGCACACACACACACATACGCACCCACACACACACACTCACACATGTACTCAGACACACACACGTTCATGCACACACACACTCACATACACACATACGCACACACACACTCACACACACACACATGCTCATGCACACACACACACTCACACATTCACTCACACACACACACACTCACACACACATGTACACAGACACACACACGGGTACATAGACACACACACAGACACACTCACACATTCACTCATGCACACACACACACTCGCACTCACACACACACACAGACATGCACATATACTTACATAAACACACACACACACACACACACACACAGGTACGCACACACATACACACACATTCGCACACACATACAGACACACACACACACACAGGCACATACACACAGGCACATTTACAGATACAGAAACACACCCGGACATACAAACATCAAGAAACACACACTTACGTGACACACACATGCATGTCCATAGACCCCATACACAGGTACACTCACATATTCACACACTCACACAGACACACATTCACTCACGTACAGACACATGTACACATACAAACACAGACAAACGCACAGATATATACTCACATATACTAACACAAGCGCACAAACACACAGATATATACTCACACAGGCACACAAACAAACACACAGATATAAACTCACACTGACACAGAGACAAACACACAGATATATACTCACACTGACACACAGACACACAGATATATACTCACACTGACACACAGACAAACACACAGATATATACTCTGACACACAGACAAACACACAGATATATACTCACACTGACACACAGACAAACACACAGATATAAACTCACACTGACACACAGACAAACACACAGATATATACTCACACTGACACACAGACAAACACACAGATATATACTCACACTGACACAGAGACAAACACACAGATATATACTCACACTGACACACAGACACACAGATATATACTCACACTGACACACAAACACAAAGATATAAACTCACATATAAACACACAGATACACACACAAATTGCAGACAGGGATATATAGAAACAAGATCAAGTAGTTGACAGGTTCACTCAAGATACTAACTTCAAACAACACAAGCCCCTCAGATTCCTAAACACAGCCAAGCTTGGAAGACATGGTTGATTGTTTATGCATTTTCCCACATGTTTTCTCTACTTTTTCGCTCTCAGGGTTCTGCTGGTGGTCACCAGTGACACCTTCAGGCACCGGCAGTCATTATCAGAGTTAAATTCTCCAGACGCAATGCTGCAGCCCCAGAGGAGATAACACAGCGCAGCTTCCTGACAATCACGGACAAGATCACAGCTCAGTGATCTCCCACTCTGCCTCCTCGCAGTGATCTCCCTCTCCCCTCACAGTGATCTACCTCTCTCTCCCCTCACAGTGATCTCCCTCTCTCTCCCCTCACAGTGATCTCCCTCTCTCTCCCTTCACAGTGACCTCCCTCTTTCTCCCCTCACAGTGATCTCCCTCTCCCCTCACAGTGATCTCCCTCTCTCTCCCCTCACAGTGACCTCCCTCTCTCTCCCCTCACAGTGAAGTCCCTCTTGCCCCTCACAGTGATCTACCTCTCTCGCCCCTCACAGTGATCTACCTCTCTCTCCCCTCACAGTGATCTCCCTCTCTCTCCCCTCACAGTGATCTACTTCTCTCGCCCCTCACAGTGATCTCCCTCTCTCTCCCCTCACAGTGATCTCCCTCTCTCTCCCCTCACAGTGATCTCCCTCTCTCTCCCCTCACAGTGAAGTCCCTCTCTCTCCCCTCACAGTGATCTACCTCTCTCTCCCCTCACAGTGATCTCCCTCTCTCTCCCCTCACAGTGATCTCCCTCTCTCTCCCCTCACAGTGATCTCCCTCTCTCTCCCCTCACAGTGATCTACTTCTCTCTCCCCTCACAGTGAAGTTTCTCTCTCCCCTCACAGTGATCTCCCTCTCTCTCCCCTTACAGTGAAGTCCCTCTCGCCCCTCACTGTGATCTCCCTCTATCTCCTCTTGCCATGATTTCCATCCTTCTCCCCTCACAGTGATCTCCCTCCCTTTCGCCTCGCAGTAATCTCCCTCTCTCTCCCATGGCAGTGATCTCCCTCTCTCTCCCATGGCAGTGATCTATCTCCCTCCCTTCACAGTGATCTGCCTCTCT
>NC_135899.1:28011625-28041843 GCF_964194155.1 Cetorhinus maximus | reverse complement strand
ACCCCCCCCACTGCCCACCCCCCCACTGCCCACCCCCCCATTGCCCACCCCCCCCACTGCCCACCCCCCCCACTGCCACCCCCCCACTGCCACCCCCCACTGCCCACCCCCCCACTGCCCACCCCCTCCACTGCCCACCCCCCCACTGCCCACCCCCTCCACTACCACCCCCCCCACTGCCCACCCCCCCACTGCCCACCCCCCCACTGCCCACCCCCCACTGCCCACCCCCCCACTGCCCACCCCCCCCACTGCCCACCCCCCCCACTGCCCACCCCCCCACTGCCCACCCCACTTCCCACCCCCCCCACTGCCCACCCCCCCACTGCCCACCCCCCACTGCCCACCCCCCCCACTGCCCACCCCAGTCCCTGGTCTCCTCCCACTGCCCACCCCCCCCACTGCCCACCCCAGTCCCTGGTCTCCTCCCAATGGTAAAAAAATAGCAACCGGACAGGAACCAACCCTTCAGTGGCCAATTGGGGTGGGGCTGGTCTAGGCGTCGCCTACCCCCCAGATGCACCCCACCCCTCCATCCCAGTAAAATTTCCAGCATGTTGGGGGCGGACCGGAATACCACCCATAACATTTTACAGGTATCCCCGCCACCCACCCGCCGGGGTGGGGTGGGGGGGGTTGTGTGTGGGGGGGTGGGTGGTGGGGGTGTGTGTAGGGGCAGGGAATGCCCCTACATGTCTCTGCAGCGTCAGTCAAGGCTTCAGAAATACAAATCCCTAAACATCACCACTAAATTACTGACCCCATTGGTTATTATAGAATTAGTTTTTATTATAGGATCGTGATATACGATAGATAGTAATGGTATGTGTTATATAAAGCATTTGTTTTATTATATGCAATATTTGATATTGCATTAAACTTTTATATACAATAATGTTATGTACATTATTAATTTTTAATACAGTATTTGATCTGTTATATGCAGTAAGGAAATATAATGTACAGTACATGCATTATACTGTTCTGGTGTGTGTTATGTACGGGGGCAGAATGATTATACACAGTTATAGTGGTTGTTATGTACATGGGGAGAGTGATTATACACAGTTATAGTGGTTGTTATGTACATGGGGAGAGTGATTATACACAGTTATAGTGTGCGTTATGTACAGTTAGAGTGATTATGCACAATGTGTATAGTATAGTGCGATTGTACACAGTTGTAGTGTGTATTATGTACAGTAAGAGTGATTGTACACCATAAATATAATGTACAGTACACACATTATACTGTTCTGGTGTGTGTTATGTGCAGGGAGAGAGTGATTATACACCATTATAGTGTGTGTTATGTACAGTAAGAGAGTGATTATGCACAGTTACAGTGTGTGTTATGTTCAATGAGAGAGTGATTCTGCACAGTTATAATTGTGTTATGTACAGTGGGAGTGTGATTATACACAGTTATCGTGTGTCTGAAATATGGGAGAATGAATATACACATGTACGCTGCATGTCTACAGGTGGTGTGTGCATATAAACAGGTATAATGAATATATGCAGTGAGAGGATGATTACACACAGTTATAGTGTGTGTTATGCACAGTGGGAGAGTGATTATACACAGTTATTGTGTGTTATTTACAGAGAGTGATTATACACAGTTACAGTGTGTTTTATATAGTGAGAGTGATTATACAGTTATAATGTGTGTTATGTACAGAGTAATTATGCACAGTAATAATGTGTGTTATGTATAGAGAGTGATTATACACAGTTACATTGTGTATGTACAGTAAGAGAGTGATTGTACACAGTTGTAGTGTGTGTTTTGTGCAGTAAGAGAGCGATTGATTGTACACATAGTGTGTGTTATGTACAATGATAGCATGATTATAAACAGTAAACGTGTGTGCTATGTACAGTGAGAGAGTGATTATACACCGTCATAGTGTGCTATGTACAGCCTTCAGACCAATGTGATGGTTTAGCCTCACACTCACTGGACACATTACTGATGTCTGCGACTCGGTGCTGCTTGTCATTGATGCCAGAATGTTGTGGGCAGGCGTCACAGAGTTTCGTCATTCTCTCTTAAGGGTTCTCAGCACCCTTAAGGTGAGGCTGGCTCCCTATCTTAGCATCTGTGACCAGTGACGCTGTGCTCCTGAAGGGCTGAAGGTGGACACTGGATCAGATGCTTTTAAAATTTCATGGCTACATTTCTATGGTATGAACCCGATCACAGAGCACAAGCTAACTGCCCTCAGCCAGACAGGAGTCAGACATTCTCAGAGGCAATGTGAAGATCTATGGAGTGTCCTCACTGCATGTCATCATCAACCTCCTGGAGCCAAGCAACTATTAGGACTTCCAGTGCATCTCCATGAAAGGGGCCTTATCACAGAGGGTATTCGTGCTGCCATAAGCCAGACTGGAGTCAAACATTCATAGGTGCAATGTGGGGATCTATGGGGTCACCTTATTGCATGTTGTCATCATCCTCCACAAATCTAGCAACTATGAGAGCCTCCCAATATGCCTGCCTTGTCTATCCAGTGCAAGGTCCTCATCCCCGTCATTGTTGCCTCCGAGGACCTCCTCACCCTCATCCCCATCGGCGTCTTCCTCATCGGAGGAGACGTGTCGCTTCTCCATCTCCTCCTCACCCCGTTGCAATGCCAGGTTGTAAAGGGTGCAGCAAGTGATGATGATGTGTGACACTCTCTGCGGACTGTATTCCAGGGCTCCACCAGACTGGTTCAAGCGCAGAGACTTCATTTCCAGCATCCCGATGGTCTGCTCCACCAAGTTACGAGCTGCAGCATGAGCCACATTATCCTGTCGCTCTGCTGCAGTCTGAAGCCGCCACATGGGCGTCATCAGCCATGGCCTCTGTGGGTAGCCCTTGTCCTCAAGACACCAACCCCCCGGCCTCTTTGGATCCTGGAAGACTCCAGGGATCTGTGACCGACTGAGGATGTAGGAATCATGGACATTCCCTGGAAACCGTGCCCGCACCTGCAAGATGCATTTGTGGTGGTCACACACCAGCTGCATATTCAGTGAGTGGAATCCCTTGCAGTTGATATCGTTGACCCTGTGTTGCGATGGAGATCTGAGCGCCACATGAGTACAGTCGATCGCACTCTGCACCTGTGGAAAACTCGAGATCCGGGCATATCCAATTCCTCTTATATCCAGGCTGTCCTGGTCCTGGGAAAAATGCACAAAGTTGTGTGTCCTCGCAAAGATGGCATCCGTGACCTCATGGATGTATTTGTGGGTGGCTTGTAATATCCCACAGAGGTCACCTGTGGAGCCGTGAAAGGAGCCACTGGCGTAGAAATTGAGTGCCATGGTCATTTTCACAGCCACTGGTAGTGGATGCCCTCCATGTCCTCTTGGCACCAAATCCTGCAGCAGGTGGCAGATGTGACCGAACCCTAGACACGCGCAGTCTTTGGTGACACTAGTTCTCGGTCATCTGCAGGAATGAAAGGCGGCGTCTATACACCCTGGGCCTAGCTAGGCGCCGACTCATGACGGCTCTCTGTGGTTCTTCAGCGGTGTGTGCGGGGCCCCAGCCACCCCTTCTTGCAGAGGGGGCTGCCTGTCCCTCTGCGCAGCCAGGCACCTCAGTTTCTCTCTGCTCAGTCGTCTTTGCTCCCTGTACGCTACGAGGCATACAGCTAGTTCACCAGGTTCCATAATCCTGATATACTCCTGCTGGATGAAAGAGAGAGACGCGTGGGTTAGCTTGGGTGTTATGAGACAGCAGTTTGTTAAAGTAGAGTTATTCAAAAATCCCAGAGGGAAACTTTAAACAACTGTCATAACCTATAATTTTAAGTGGTATGTCTGAGATGCAACTCTAAATTCAGGAATCAGACCACCAGTTCGAGAGAGGTTTTATATTAAACTAAATTAAACACTTTATTAATTTACACAAGTTAAATACATATACATGGCTACAAATTACTGCTATCATAACTTTTAACAAATTCCTAATGTAATCTCCATTAGAGCAACAGTAACCCATAGACTTAACCAGACAACAGGCAAAGCATTTTCACCTTACAAATTCAAAATGAGGTTACTTTCATTTTGGTTCCTGTGGAGTCAGTTGGAGGCTTACAGCTACTTTGATCTCACATTGCCTCTGCCCTGCACACACAAAACTGCTGAAGTTATACGTAGCACAGCTCATTGAATGTAAATTATCATTGTATCACCAGCCTCTTTGAACCCACCTCTTCTAACAATAAAACCCCTTTCATAGTACCAATTTTATTAGCAATATAAACATTGCTTGTCTCTGCTCGCTAGGTGCCAGATTTCACCCCACTTCTTGAATGCTCTATTCAAAAAATGTAAATGCACTCTACCTCTCTTACATCTCAAAACTAATACACATCAAAGCACCTAGACTAGCTGGCTTTAATCCAATTAAGACACACCCACAGACAAAACCTCTATTTTAAAAGAAAAATATTTTCCAATAATATTATATACATATACATTATATTATATACATTAATAGCTTCATGACAATGGATGTGCTAAGGACCTCTCTTGGTTAAGTCTGAAGGCCCCTTACTGCATCCAGAGAGTGCTGGCCATCACTTGGATGGCCAGAGTTTAAAGTGCTGCATGGCTGCCCAAAACTCCACCCACATCTGCCCCACTCCATCTGACCGATGGGTGGCAGCCTTGCCCACTGGACTGCACACTGTGCTCTCAGCTCAGGCACAGGCATTCTCCTAACCCGCACTGCAAGGCTGCGCTGTTAGCTTGAACCATGGGGGATACTAGCCCAAACCTTAATAAAGACATTGCAAGGGACTGTGAGCACCTCCACCAGTGACTGCTCCATGGTCAGCTTTAGCAAAGGGACTGTACAATGTACACAGTCGTCCAACTGTTCTGCAGTCCACTAAAACGCTCATGACTTTGCAGCCTGTGCCCGAGGGGGTGAAAAGCTCTGGAGCACTTGGCGACACTTTGATGCCTCTACGTTGCTTGATTGGGCAGAGAGGCCAGAGGCCTTACTCCACGCATGTAAATGTGGCTGTGCCTAAACTGTCTCAGCTGCAGAGGAATGGTCACTTTATACAAGGTTTCCTTAATGCGTGGCCACTTCCCTTGCCCACCCCACTTCCCGCCCCACCCGCACGTGCTTGTACACTACCTTCAGCCGAAGAGCAGCCCTTGCCCCCACCCCCTGCACGCAACTGAATCTCAGGGGCAGTACTTGCCACCCCCCCCCCCCCCCCCCCTGCCCCCACCAACCCCACCAAACGCACCTCAACTTTGAGGTCCAACAGGCGAGCGCTCTGCAACGCGACTATGTACTCACCTCTGAGTTCCCCTCAAAGTGCAGGCCGCCAAGGGCATGCCTTTTACATGCTGTTGTGAAACACCCACGCCGATGTGGGCGGATGATCCAGCGGGTGGAAGGGGGGTGGGGGGGAGGCAATTCAGGCGAGCTAAGCTTATAATAATATGCAGATGTCTTACAATGAGGTTCCCGACATCTGATGGCGGGTCCCGTGTGTCCTGCCATCGGCAGGTGGAGCGGACGATCGCAAACTACTTTCTCGACATCAATTTTTTCAAAAATTCAAAAAACCAATTTTTGGCCTTCTCGCCATATTATTCGCTCATGCCACCGAACACACCTGACACCAGATGGCATGGCTGATTCTGCCCTGTACAGTGAGAATGATTATACACTATTATAGTGTGTGTAATGTACAATGAGAGAGTGATTATACAAAGTTATGAGGTGTTTTATGTACATGGGGAGAGTGATCATACAGAGTGAGAGTATGTGTTATGTACATGGGGAGAGTGATTTTACACAGTTATAGTGTGCGTTATGTACAGTGAGATAATGATTATACACAGTTATAGTGTGTGTTATGTACAGTGAGAGAGTAAATTTACATAGTTATAGTGTGCGTTATGTACAGTGAGATAGTGATTATACGCAGTTATAGTGTGCGTTATGTACAGTGAGATAGTGATTATACACAGTTATAGTGCGTGTTATGTACAGTGAGATAGTGATTATACACAGTTATAGTGTGCGTTATGTACAGTGAGATAGTGATTATACACAGTTATAGTGTGTGTTATGTACAGTGAGATAATGATTATACACAGTTATAGTGTGTATGTACAGTGAGATAGTGATTATACACAGTTATAGTGTGTGTTATGTACAGTGAGATAGTGATTATACACGGTTATAGTGTGTGTTATGTACAGTGAGATAGTGATTATACACGGTTATAGTGTGTGTTATGTACAGTGAGATAGTGATTATACACGGTTATAGTGTGTATGTACAGTGAGATAGTGATTATACACGGTTATAGTGTGTGTTATGTACAGTGAGATAGTGATTATACACGGTTATAGTGTGTGTTATGTACAGTGAGAGAGTGATTTTATACAGTCATTGTGTGTATGTACAGGGAGAGAGTGATTATACACAGTTATCATGTGCCTGTAAAGTGGGAGAAAGTGAATATATACAGATATGCTGCATGCGTACAGTATTTGTGTGCTTATACATAGTATAATGCATATGTACGATGGGAGAGCGATTATACATGGTTATAATGTATATGGACAGTGGGTGGGACAGTGATAATGCATATTTATAGTTTATACTGTTATGAACAATGTATAATTTTTAAATTCCAAATATATGTATGGTGTGTATAATATATATTTCTGATGTAACTTCATTTAGGTTGTTTATGAGTGTTAGTGCCTTGGCGTCTGGATAGACTCCTGACTGAAAGATCAGGTCTTTTAGGTTTGTTTGTATGTATATATATTTTTAATGAAGTTTTGCAACCTCTGAAGTTAAAAGGGGTTGTATGTTTAGTGACTCTGGAGAAAATAAAACTGTACTTTGCCTAGTGGTCAAGTGACACAGATCCAGAAATAAGACAGGGAAAAAAGTAGAGGTCAGTGTGTGTACAGACAGTGAAGACAGGGATTTTAAGCTCTCTGAGAAGGAAACACTACAAGGCTATTGAGACAGTAGTTGAATAGTCAGTTATCGAACTCAGTAAAGTGATCAGTTTAGCAGAGGTGCTACAGGAAGACTGAGTTTAGCTAACTCATTTTTTTGCTCTTCAGCTGAAGAAAAAGTGAGTTTGGAGTGATGTTTTTGGGTGTCTCGGGGAGAGGTAGGATTTGGGGCAAGAAGCATCAAGTGAATGCTCAGGAATTCACCGAAAGAAAACTGTTTGCAACTGTGTCAGTCTGTGTCAAGCTGGTGGCAACCCTTCACTAGTTTATGCGTCTGTAGAGATATTGCTGGGGTAAAGGAATGGTGTGAATTTGAAGCATCTTCTTGTGCTTGTACTGAGATTTTTCCAACCTGTTTGTCTGGTGTAATACAGTTCATTTTTCTTGTTTAGTAAGTATTTTACTCTTTGTGTTAAAAGTTCATCAGCAGGCTCCTGTGAATTTGTTCAGTGACTTCCCTCCAATGTTTCTTAAAAAAAATGTCAGCATCCATCAAGCCAGGTTTCACTCTGGGATCTGACTTGCCCAATATTAACATCAGCTGGGATTATAGCAAAGTGGGGACCTTGCAGGATCAAACACCCTTGAATTTAAGTGGGACCTGTGAATCTGTAAAGAAACGAGTACATGGAGGTACTGTGCATAGGAACAGGATTTTCTATGAAGTGTATTACCCTGGTTGGAACTCACAAATGACCATTGCTGAGACTTTTCTGGGAGTAGAGAAAGTAACAGTGGATTATTTGAAACCCTTGATGACTGCTACACGCAAGAGGGTTAGCAAGTAAATTGAACGTAGAAATACAAACAGGATGCCATAAGGATAAAAGCAAAAAACTGCGGATGCTGGAAATCCAAAACAAGCCGTAAGGATGATATAATTAATTACCCAGCATTTCGAATTAAGAGAAGAGAAACTTGTAATTGGTCTATCACAGCTGGAGTTAGCCAGAACTCGGTTGCAAATGAATCTACTTGAAATAGAAAAAGACAAAAAAACTGAAGCAGCTTGAGATAGAAAGAGATGGAGAAAAGTGAAAGCTTGAATTTGAACTCCAGAGAGAGAGAGAAGTTAGCAAAGGAGGACAAAGAAGTAAAAACGAAGAAGTTCGAATTAGAAAAGGAAATGGAAACGTGACAGTTTGAGCTCAAGTTTCAAAGAGAGAAAGAAATCATTCAGCATGACCTGACTAGAGAAAAGCTTAGAATAAGGATAGAGATGGACAATAGTGGTTCAGAGGATGATTCTGATTCCACTGAGGATTTGATTTAACTAAAAGCTTTTGTTTGGTACCCACGAGGATGGAGGGCCTTGGTGAGACCCCACCTGGAGTATTGTGTGCAGTTTTGGGCCCCTTATCTAAGAAAGAATATACTTGCCATAGAGGGAGCACAGTAAACGTTCACCAGACTGTTTCCTGGGATGACAGGATTGTCATATGAGGAGAGATTGGGCCGACTAGGCCTGTATTTGCTGGAGTTTAGAAGAATGAGAGGGGGTCTCATTGAAACATGTTAAATTCTGACCAAGATGGACAGATTAGATGCAGGGATGATGTTCCCTCTGGCTGGGGGGGTGTCTGGAACAAGGGGTCACAGTGTCAGGATACAGGGTGGACTGAGATGAGGAGAGACTTCTTCACTCAGAGGGTAGTGAACCTATGGAATTCTCTACCACAGAAGGCTGTGGAGAACAAGTCGCTGAATATAATTAGGAAGGAAGTAGATAGATTCCTTGACTCTAAAGGCATCAAGGGGTATGGGGAGAGCTTGGGAGTATGATGTTGAGATAGAGGATCAGCTATGATCATATTGAATGGCAGAGCAGGCTCGAAGGGCTGAATGACCTACTCCTGCTCCTATTTTCTATGTTCCTACATTTCTATGTTTCTGGAGAAGATGTTTCACCTCATTTGAAAAGATAGTTTTGAAGTGGTCAAAGGATGATGCTTGGACCTTAATATTACAAAGTGTCCTGAAGGGTACAACAATGAATACGTATACTAGTCTGTCAGAAGAATATATCTGCAGACTATGATGTGGTTAAAAGGGCAATACTCAATGCTTATGAGCTTGTCCCTGAAGCTTATCAATTAAAATTTAGGACCATAGGAAAAAACCTAATCAGACATTATTGAATTTGTTAGAGAAAAGAAATGCCATGGGATCAGTGGTTTTGATCACTGGAGCTTGAGAAAACTTTTGAGAATGTGAGGGAGCTAATGATTATGGAAGAATTCCAAAATAGCATTCCAGTAACCTTTAGACTTATTTCGATGAACGTGAAGTATCAAAGACCCGAGAAGCAGCAGTGTTGGTCGATACCTCACATAGACAGTTACATGTAGGGAAATTATCATATTGGAATCAAATGGAAATTGGAGGAATAGAAAACCTGATGATGGAAAAATTTCTAGTTCTAGGGAACAGATAGAAGGATGCCAAAATAATAAGCAGGATAGGCTAGAATCTAAAAGTGATGATAAAAACGTAGTATGCTTTCATTGCAATAAAACTGGACACACTAAAACTAATTTCTGGAGATTAATTGGGAAGCCTTCTGCAGTAATAGGGATGCTTAAAAAAATTTTGGGAAAAAACTAACTTAGGAAAGGAGACAAGTGACAAAACTATAGCCATCGTGCAATTCAAAGTGAAGGATCGGGATCTACCGAAGAGGTAGAGATAATTCCTTGGACTTGTCAAATAAATTCAGAAAAATAAATTATGGAAGGGTTTAAAGATCTTGTTTATAGAGGAGAGATATCCCATTATTCTTCTAATCAAGGAGATAAACCAATAAAGACAATTGAGAGACACTGGAGCAAATTAGCCACTGATGCTGGAAGGTGATACAATTTGTCTTCCAGAGGGGTTAATGAAGGAAAAAATATTAATTGGAGGAATCCACAGATGCTATAAGTCAGTTCCATTACATGGTGTTGGATTAAAGAGTGATTTAGTAGGTGGATAGGTTACAGTTGGAGTAGTGCATAGAATACCAATGGCAGGAGTTGATTTTATCTTGCAGAATGACCTGGCTGACTCAAAAATATCCTCACTGAGGGTGTTGGAACAACCAGTGGAAGTGAAAGAAACTGAGGTTCTACAGGAGGAACATCAGGATTGTTTCCTAACTGTGTTGTAACCAGATCTCAGGCCCATAAAATTAGACAGGAAGAGGAAGAATCTATGAAAAAGGGAGATGAAGTAGAAATTCAGTTATCTGACACTATTTTCAAAACCTGAACAAAAAAAAAGGAAGGTAAAGAGAATGAGAATCACAGAATCACACAGTGCAGTCTGCACCGACATGTGAGAAACACTTAACCTACCTATCTAATCTTATTTACCAGCACTTGGCCCATAGCCTTGAATGTTATGACGTGCCAAGTGCTCATCCAGGTACTTCTTAAAGGATGTGAGGCAACCCGCCTCCACCATCTTCCCAGGCAGCGCATTCCAGACCGTCACCACCCTCTGGGTAAAAAAACTTTTCCTCACATCCCCCCTAAACCTCCTGCCCCTCACCTTGAACTTGTGTCCCCTCATGACTGACCCTTCAACTAAGGGGAACAGCTGCTCCCTATCCATCCTGTCCATGCTCCTCATAATCTTGTACACCTCGATCAGGTCGCCCCTCAGTCTTCTCTGCTCCAACGAAAACAACCCAAGTCTATTCAATCTCTCTTCATAACTTAAATGTTTCATCTCAGGCAACATCCTGGTGAATCTCCTCTGCACCCCCTCCAGTACAATCACATCCTTCTTATAATGTGGCGACCAGAACTGCACACAGTACTCCAGCTGTGGCCTCAACAAGGTTCTATGCAACTCCAACATGACCTCCCTACTTTTGTAATCTATGCCTCGATTGATAAAGGCAAGTGTCCCATATGCCTTTTTCACCACCCCACTAACATGCCCCTCCGCCTTCAGAGATCTATGGACACACACGCCAAGGTCCCTTTGTTCCTCAGAACTTCCTAGTGTCATGCCATTCATTGAATACTTCCTTGTCAAATTACTCCTTCCGAAGTGTATCACATCACACTTTTCAGGGTTAAATTCCATCTGCCACTCATTTGCCCATTTGACCATCCCGTCTATATCTTCCTGTAGCCCAAGACACTCAGCTTCGCTATTAACCACCCGGCCAATCTTTGTGTCATCCGCAAGCTTACTAATCTTACCCCCATGACGTCATCTGTGTCACTTATATAAATGATAAATAATAGGGGACTGAGCACAGATCCCTGAGGCTGACATGTTTAGCCCACCTTCTTCAGTAGATATGCAACAGGCTGATCCTGAGTTGAGAGAGCTGCATCAAACAACCCACTCAGAGACTGAATCAGAACCAATGCTTCAGTGTTGCTATTTAAAAGACAAAATGCTAATGAGGAAATGGAGACCACCTCAAATACCAGCAGATGAGGAATGGGCAGTAGTTCATCAGGCGATAGTTCTATCTGAGTACCATGACAAAGTTTTACGATTGGTTCATGAAATTCCAATGGCAGGTCACTTAGGTATTAAGAAAATGCAGGCTGAAATAGTGAAACATTTTTATTGGCCAGGATTGCATAAAGACATAATTAAATTCTGCCAGACATGTCAAACATGTCAGGTAGTGGGGAAACTCCAATCGACAATTAAACCTGCACCTTTAATTCCGATACCAGCTTTTGAAGAATAGTTTAGCAGGATATTGATAGACTGCATAGGACCCCTAGCTAAAACCAAAACCAGAAGTGAGAATCAATATCTTTTAACAATTATGTATGTATGGACCAAATTTCCTTTGAGGAAGATTACGGCAAAAGTGATAGTGTAAAAGTTAGTTCAATTTGTTTTACAAGATATGGGTTACCTAAGGAAATACAATCAGCTCAAGGCTCAAATTTTATGTCACAAACTTTCAAATAAATAATGAATAGTTTGGAAATAAATCAATTTAAGTCTTCAGCTAATTATCTGCAGTCACAATGAGCATTAGAAAGAGGGTACCAAACTTTAACAACCATGATTAGAACCCATTGTCAGGAATGTCCTAATGATTGGGATAATTTTTCCTGTTTGCTATTAAGGATGCCCCTAATGAATCAACAAGATTCAGTCCTTTTGAACTGATATATGGGCATGAGGTGAGAGGACCCCTTTAAATCAATTAAAGAAAAATTTATAAATCAAAAATCAGATATTGCACTTTTGATTTATGTGTCAAATTTCCAGGAGAGATTAACCAAAGCCTGTGATTTGGCCAAAGGACATTTGAAAATCACTCAGCAAACAATGAAAGTTAGAGCAGATAAAAATGCCAAAGCTTGAAATCTTGTCACTGGGGACAAGGTGTTAGGGTTGTTACCTGTCACTGGTGAACTGTGAAAAGCGAGGTTTACTGGACCTTATCAAATCAAAAAGAAACTCAATGATGTAAATTATATGGTGAGCACTCCAGACAGGAGGAAAAGTCAGCCGGTGTGTCACGTTAATATGTTAAAGCAATATTTTGACAGGGAAGATAGGATAGGAATATATTTACAGTATTAAAAGAAGTAGGGGATGAAATATAAATATCATACCATTCTGAGGATGAACCAGAAGTCGAAAATTCTAAAGTCGACCCTCCAGTAATGAGATTGGATAACACAGAGGTGCTTAAAAGCTTAGGTGCAATATTAAGCGATCTTCCAGAAAACTGTCGACTGTGACTTACGAAAGCCATTACAAACTCATAAATCGATTTGTGTGAATAGGGCCAGGGAAAACGAGCAACACCTTTACAGACTAACTCCAGAGAAGTTAGCCCAAGTGAGGGAAGAGGATCAAGGGCGGGATTTTCAAGCCCTGCCCGTGGCCGGGATCATCCGCTCCCCCCCCACCGAAAGCCAATGGACTTTTGGTTGGGCTGCCGAATCTCCCATGCAGGGCCCTTAAAATCCCTGCCCAAGCTCATGAAGGAAATGACATTATTGAGCCGAGTTACAGTGGCTGGAGCTATAGTACCGAAACTGGATGGGTCACAGTGATTACATACAGATGATCGCAAAGTTAATGTGGTAACAAAGGTGGATTTGTGTCCAGTCCCACGGTCAGAAGACTGCATTGAAAAGATTGGACCAGCAATGTTCATTACAAAAATTGATTTATTGAAGGGATATTGACAAGTTCCGTTAACCGATACAGCGAAAGACACATCGGCTTCTGTAACCCTAGATGGACTTTGTCAATGCAAGGTCATGCCTTTCTGAATGAAGAATGCAAAAGCAACTTTTCAATGATTAACCAACAAGGTCATTGAAGGATTATGTCATTGTGCGGTACATAATGATGATTTGGTGGTGTTCAGCCAAACCTGGGCGGAGCATTTACAACCCTTGAATGACTTGTTTGGTTGGTTGCAAAGAGCCAATTTGGCCATAAACTCGGCAAAAAAGTGAATTTGATAAAACAAAAGTGACTTATTTGGGCCACACTGTGGGACAAGGCCAAGTGACACCTAGAGAAGCAAAAAATAAGGGCTATCTAGGATTTTCCAGTGACTAAGACAAAATGAGAGATTTTGCGGTATACAGGCATGAGTGGATTCTATTGGAAGTTCGTTATGAATAGTGTGTATGTACAGTGGGAGAGTGATTATACCTTTATAGTATGTGTTATGTACAGTTAGTGATTATACACAATTATAATGTGTGTTATGTACAATGAGAGAGTGATTATACACATTTATAGTATGTGTTATGTGCAGTGGGACACTGATTATACACAGTTATAGTGTGTGTTATGTAGAGTGGGACAGCGATTATACACAGTTATAGTGTTTGCTATGTACAGTTAGACTGATTATTCACATTTATAGTACATGTTATGTACAGTTAGAGTGATTATACACAGTTATATTGTGTATGTACAGTGGGAGAGTGATTATATCGTTATAGTGTGTGTTATGTACAGTTAGTGATTGTACACAGTTTTAGTGTGTGTTATGCACAGAGTAATTATTCACATTTATAGTGTGTGTTATATACAGTTAGTGATTATACACAGTTTTAGTGTGTGTTATGCACAGTTAGAGTAATTATTCACATTTATAGTGTGTGTTATATGCAGTTAGTGATTGTACACAGTTTTAGTGTGTGTTATGCACAAAGTGATCATGCACAGTTATAGTGTGTGTTATGTACAGAGAGAGTGATTTTATACAGTTATAGTGTGTGTGTCATGTACAGTGGGACAGTGATTATACACAGTTCTACTGTATGTTATGTACAGTGAAAGAGTGATTGTACACAGTGTGTGTTATATACAGTGGGTTAATGATTATACACAGTTATAGTGTGTATTATGTGCAGTGAGTGATTATACAGTTACAGTGTGTGTGTTATGTTATGTGTTACAGTTATATTATGTGTTATGTACAGTGGGAGAGTGATTATACACAGTTCTGAGATGTTTATGTACAGTGAGAGAGTGATTATAAACAGTAATAGGCTGTGTTATGTACAATGAGAGAGTGATTATACACAGTTATAGTGTGTGTTATGTACAGTGAGTGAGTGATTATACACAGTTATATTGTGTGTTATGTACAGTGGGAGAGATTATACACAGTTCTGAGATGTTTATGTACAGTGAGAGAGTAATTATAAACAGTTATAGGCTGTGTTATGTACAGTGAGAGAGTGATTATACACAGTTATAGTCTGTGTTATGTACAGTGGGAGAGCGATTATACACAGTTCTGAGATGTTTATGTACAGTGGGAGAGTGATTATGAACAGTTATAGACTGTGTTATGTACAGTGGGAGAGTGATTATAAACAGTTATAGGCTGTGCTATGTACAGTGAGAGAGTGATTATACAGAGTTATAGTCTGTGTTATGTACAGTGGGAGAGCGATTATACACAGTTCTGAGATGTTTATGTACAGTGGGAGAGTGATTATGAACAGTTATAGACTGTGCTATATACAGTGGGAGAGTGATTATAAACAGTTATAGTATGTGTCATGTACAGTGGGAGAGTGATTATACACAGTTCCGAGATGTTTATGTACAGTGGGAGAGTGATTATACACAGTTATAGTGTGTGTTATGTACAGTGGGAGAGTGATTATACACAGTTCTGAGATGTTTATGTACAGTGGGAGAGTGATTATACACAGTTATAGTGTGTGTTATGTACAGTGGGAGAGTGATTATACACAGTTCTGAGATGTTTATGTACAGTGGGAGAGTGATTACACACAGTTATAGGCTGTGTTATGTACAGTGAGAGAGTGATTATACACAGTTCTGAGATGTTTATGTACAGTGGGAGAGTGATTATACACAGTTATAGTGTGTGTTATGTACAGTGGGAGAGTGATCATACACAGTTCTGAGTTGTTTATGTACAGTGAGAGAGTGATTATAAACAGTTATAGGCTGTGCTATGTACAGTGAGAGAGTGATTATACACAGTTATAGTCTGTGCTATGTACAGTGAGAGAGTGATTATACACAGTTATAGTCTGTGTTATGTACAGTGGGAGAGCGATTATACACAGTTCTGAGATGTTTATGTACAGTGGGAGAGTGATTATACACAGTTATAGTGTGTGTTATGTACAGTGGGAGAGTGATTATACACAGTTCTGAGATGTTCATGTACAGTGGGAGAGTGATTATACACAGTTATAGTGTGTGTTATGTACAGTGGGAGAGTGATTATACACAGTTCTGAGATGTTTATGTACAGTGGGAGAGTGATTATACACAGTTCTGAGATGTTTATGTACAGTGGGAGAGTGATTATACACAGTTATAGTGTGTGTTATGTACAGTGAGAGAGTGATTATACACAGTTCTGAGATGTTTATGTACGGTGGGACAGTGATTATACACAGTTATAGGCTGTGTTATGTACAGTGAGAGAGTGATTATACACAGTTCTGAGATGTTTATGTACAGTGGGAGAGTGATTATACACAGTTATAGGCTGTGTTATGTACAGTGGGAGAGTGATTATACACAGTTCTGAGGTGTTTATGTACAGTGGGAGAGTGATTATACACAGTTATAGTGTGTGTTATGTACAGTGGGAGAGTGATTATACACAGTTCTGAGATGTTTATGTACAGTGGGAGAGTGATTATACACAGTTCTGAGATGTTTATGTACAGTGGGAGAGTGATTATACACAGTTATAATGTGTGTTATGTACAGTGGGAGAGTGATTATACACAGTTCTGAGATGTTTATGTACAGTGGGAGAGTGATTATACACAGTTCTGAGATGTTTATGTACAGTGGGAGAGTGATTATACACAGTTATAGTGTGTGTTATGTACAGTGGGAGAGTGATTATACACAGTTCTGAGATGTTTATGTACGGTGGGACAGTGATTATACACAGTTATAGGCTGTGTTATGTACAGTGAGAGAGTGATTATACACAGTTCTGAGATGTTTATGTACAGTGGGAGAGTGATTATACACAGTTATAGTGTGTGTTATGTACAGTGGGACAGTGATTATACACAGTTCTGAGATGTTTATGTACAGTGGGAGAGTGATTATACACAGTTATAGTGTGTGTTATGTACAGTGGGAGAGTGATTATACACAGTTATATTGTGTGTTATGTACAGTGGGAGAGTGATTATACACAGTTATAGTGTGTGTTATGTACAGTGGGAGAGTGATTATATACAGTTATAGTGTGTGTTATGTACAGTGGGAGAGTGATTACACACAGTTATAGTGTGTGTTATGTACAGTGGGAGAGTGATTATACACAGTTATAGTGCGTGTTATGTACAGTGGGAGAGTGATTACACACAGTTATAGTGCGTGTTATGTACAGTGGGAGAGTGATTATACAGAGTTATAGTGCGTGTTATGTACAGTGGGAGAGTGATTATACACAGTTATATTGTGTGTTTATGTTCAATGATTCTGGTAGGAACTGACTTTGGCAGTTGAACAACTGTTTTGGAGATTCGCTCAGAAACCGCTTTCTTTCAGCTCACTTCATGCCCACAGCCTGGGATATAGCTCACAGGAGATAATTACAGCTGAGATGATGATCAGCCTTCGTTATCTCTGCAAACACAGGAGATGACAGTTCAGTTTTTGCATTGCACCCTTTCCTTTGAAGTCGCTCTGTCTGAAGTAGACCTTGACAGCTTTTTAGATTTGTTATTCCGTTCTCTCTGGACTGGTTGGCCAAGTGTAATCCACATAAGAATTTTCCAGCAAGCGGTTACTTTACAGCTTCAGCCAGCTTTTGCTTGTATGTCTTTTTCTTTAAAAAAGCACGTCTTACCTAAAAGTTCAATATGTCCATAGGTAATTCGGGGTTATGATCCGCTGTCATGACAACAGTTATAGTGTGTGTTATGTACAGTGAGTGATTGTATATAGTTATAGTGTGGAATCGTCCCAGATTCGCACTAAGTGTGGTAGTGGGTGGGAAAAAGGACATTTTGCCCGCTGGCCGCAATGGTGGGTTTTTGTGCTGTATCGTCCCAATCCTGCCTCTTTAATCATGCAGAACGTGCCACTTTGCTGGCGATTCACCCGCCACACCACCTCGCTGCTTTCTGTCGCTGGGCACCATATTTAAAGTGCAGCTGCGTGCACACCTCTCAGTGCCTCCAGCCCGTGGAAGACATTGCCCCGAAAAGGCAGGAAGACTGTGGCCCCAGGTTCAGTGACGCATCCCTGGGATGCCTTCTGGACACTGTTAGAGCCCGCCATGATGTCCTCTACCCCTGCTCTGGCCCATCAGTCTCACCACTCCAGCTTGGGCGGCAGTGGCAGAGGTGGTCAGTGCCAACGCTGCACAGAAGAGGTTGGCCATCCAGTGCAGATAGAGGATGAATGATCTCACCCATGCCGCCAGGGTAAGGCAACCATCTCATCACTCGAAACTCACACACTCACAAGCACATCACACATTCACTGGCATCTCACTCACTACCAGCTCAAGGGACATCACCACTCACTCTCTCACACACACCCTCACATCTCCATCTGGCCTCATCTCCTCTGGAGACTGCCTCCTCAGCCCTCAACATCCTGAGGCCACTTGCACAGATCAACATGTGCCCCCCAACACACACCCTGGGATACTCCCCCTTCCCCAGTACAGCCCTCGTCCTGCAGCCTCTTCCCTTGCCTGAGGCCATTTCTTCCCTCTACCCCAAGCAAGCCCTCACCCTGTAGCCGTTGAAAAGCCACCCCTGCCTTACAGCTGATCTCGTAAGTAGGGACCTGTCCATGAGCCCCCCTAAGAGTGATGTGGTGCTGTCTGTGAATCCTGGTGCTGATGACTGCGAGTGCTGCCCGAAGCAAGGTAGGCAAACAAACCTCAAAGTCCCGAGTGAAGTGCAGCTCACCAGGTGCATGGCGCTAATGTACCCTTGTGAAGCACATCAGCGTGCTCGGATGACCCAGCGTGGGGGGGATGATTCTGGGCTTTTAATGATATGCAGATGTATTAAAATGAACTTCCCGACATACAGAGGCACAAATGGCAGCCCGCCATTGACGGGCGGAGTGGACAATTGCAAACTGGTTTCACAACGTCATGAAACCAACTATTGGACTTCCCGCCATATGGTCCGCTCACTATTGCCTGCCATGATGCCTGACGCCAGCGGGCAAGGAAAATGCCGCCCATGGTGTGTGTTATTTACATTGAGTAATTGTATACATAGTGTGTGTTATGTACAGTGAGTGTACACGGTTATAGAGTGTGTTATTTACAGTGAGTGATTGTACACAGTTATTATGTTATGTACAGTGAGTGTACACAGTTATAGAGTGTGTTATTTACAGTGAGTGATTGTACACAGTTATTATGTTATGTACAGTGAGTGTACACAGTTATAGAGTGTGTTATGTCCAGTGAGTGATTGTACACAGTTATTATGTACAGTGAGTGTACACAGTTATAGAGTGTGTTATGTCCAGTGAGTGATTGTACACAGTTATAGTGCGTCTTGTGTACAGCGAGTGATTGTACACAGTTATAACGTGTGTTATGTACAATGAGTGGTTGCACACAGTTATACTGTGTGTTATGTCCAGTGAGTGATTGTCCACATTTATAGTGTGTTTTATGTACAGTAAGCATACATAGTTATAGTATGTGCTATGTACAGTGAGTGATTATACACAGTTATAGTATGTGCTATGTACAGAGTGATTGTACACAGTTATAGTGTGTGTTATTTACAGTGAGTAGTTGTACACAGTTATAGTGTGTTTTTTACAGTGAGTGATTGTACATAGTTATAGTGTGTTTTATGTACAGTAAGCATACACGCCTATAGTATGTGCTATGTACAGTGAGTGATTGTACACAGTTATAATGTGTGTTATGTACAGAGTGGTTGTACACAGTTATACTGTGTGTTATGTCCAGTGAGTGATTGTCCATATTTATAGTGTGTGTTATGTACAGAGAGTGATTATATACAGTTATAGTGTATTATTTACAGTGAGTGGTTGTACGGTTATAGTGCGTGTTATGTACAATGAGTGGTTGTACACAATTATACTATGTATTATGTACATTGAGTGATTGTACAGTTACACTATTATGTAAAGTGTGATTGGACACAGTTATGGTCTGTGTTATGTACAGTGAATGATTGTACACAGTTAAAGTGTTCGTTATGTACAGTGAGTGTGCACAGTTATAGTGCGTGTTATTTACAGTGAGCGATTGTACACAGTTATAGTGTGTGTTATTTACAGTGGGTGATTGTACACAGTTATAGTGTGTGTTATTTACAGTGGGTGATTGTACACAGTTATAGTGTGTGTTATTTACAGTGGGTGAGTGTACACAGTTATAGTGTGTGTTATGTACAGTGATTGTACACAGTTACACTGCATTATGTCCAGTGAGTGATTGTCCACATTTATAGTTTGTGTTATTTACAGTGGGTGATTGTACAGTTATAGTGTGTGTTATTTACAGTGAGTTATTGTACACAGTTATAGTGTGTGTTATTTACAGTGGGTGATTGTACACAGTTATAGTGTGTTTTATGTACAGTGAGCGGTTGAACAGAGTTATACTGTGTGTTATATACAGTGAGTGATTGTACGCAGTTATCGTGTGTGTTATGTACAGCAAGTGATTGTACACAGTTACAGTGTATACCATGAACACCATTAGATATACATTTCTGCTATATTTTCTGTACAGTATTTGGTTAATTTTTTCCCCCATGTTCACCTCCTGTATTGAAGCTTCCCAATATAACCAGTCTGTTTGCCTTTTCAGGGAGATGGTCTCTTTGATTGCCTAATTCTGATCTCTTTCCAGGGGCGTAATGGCCGAGCTGGACTACCTGGTGCTGATGGACTTCCCGGTCCCCCCGGCACGTCGCTGATGCTGCCGGTAAGTAACGGCGTAAGGGGCAGAGGGAGGGAGGCGGGTTGTGGTGGGGGCGGGGGGGTCGGGGGGGTGGGGGGGCACTCTTGGGTCCCCTGTGGAAAATTCCAATGTTGGTCTGTGTTTTGAAGACCAGTCTCTCCGCTCTAACACACGGGGTGATGATCTCCGCCGCCTGTACCTAAGGAGTACGAACCCAAGTCGATGGAATTATCGAATCACACGGCGCACAGAGGGACCATTCGGCCCGACGTGCCTGTGCTGCCCCTTCGAAAGGGAGCTCCACTCACTCCCACTCACCCACTGCTCTAGCCCCACAGCTCCTGTACATTGTGTTCCTTTTCACATGTCTATCCAGTTCCCTTTCCAAGTTATCATTGAGTCCGCTTCTGCCGTCCTTTCAGGTCAAGCACTCCAGGTCACAACAACTCGCTGTGTGAAAAAAACACATGTACCCTGCCCTCTGGCTCTTGTGTTCCCCTAGGAGGAGGCTGACCCTCCAGCCAGTGGAAATAGTTTATCCTTAATTACTCTATCAACACCCCTGATTAAAATTTTCAAGGCATGAAACCTCCCATTGCCCTTCTCTGCATCAAGCACTGCCCCGTACAGTGGGGGCGAGATCCCAATGTTGTGGCTTAAGAGAAGCCCTGGCATGAATTGGAGACGAGCTCGAGTTCATCGGTTCAGTATTTGTTCCGCACTGGTGAATGTGACCATGTCTTGTCTGTTTGAAGACGGGAGCGGATGGGACATACTGGCAGGCACCTGCTCTTCACCAGGCCCATCCTCCATTTCAGGAACACGCTGTGCGCTCATTTGGCTCTCCCGCTCCAGCTGTTTCCCTGACCATCTCCCCATCCAACATCCTCTTGGACAAGTCAGTACCCTCTTGCCACTGCCCCACCCCTTGCGTTGTTCCTTCAAGCTTGTCCATTCCACGTACCCTGCGCGCACTTTGAATGGATGGTGCCTTCGGTGTTTGTTCAGCCTTGAGAAATTACTGGAAATATTTGAGAAATTAGAGGAAGCATTTGGGCAATTATAAGAAATGTTTGGCAACTTACAGGAAATGATTGTGTGGCCTCAGGAAGCACTTGAAAAATTACAAAAATACTGTGTGCATGTGTGTGTGTGTGTGTGTGTGTGCGCGTGTGTGTGTGTGTGTATGTGTGCGTGTGCATGTGTGTGTGTGTGTGCGTGTGTGCGTGTGTGTGCGTGTGTGTGTGTGCGTGTGTGTGCGTGTGTGTGTGTGCATGTGTGTGTGCGTATGCGTGCGTGTGTGTGTGCATGCGTGTGTGTGCGTGTGTGTGTGTGCGTGTGTGTGTGTGCGTGTGTGTGCGTGTGTGTGTGTGTGTGCGTGTGTGCGTATGCGTGCGTGTGTGTGTGCATGCGTGTGTGTGTGTTTTTTCTTTCTGTTTTCAGTTCCGATTTGGTGCGAGTGGAGGTGATAAGGGACCGGTCGTCTCTGCACAAGAGGCCCAGGCTCAGGCTATTCTGCAACAAGCCCGGGTAAGTATGGACCCTGACCAATTGAGGCTGGTCCCTCTGGCGAGCCTAGCGCTGGGAACTCCACACCCACCTCCTCCCCCATAACACCCTCCCTGCTGCCCCTCACTTCCCCCAGGAGCACCCTGGCTCCTCCTGGGCTGCTTGGCGGGAGGTTTTCCCCACATGGGCTGCGGTTAAGGCTGTCCAGCGACAGCGGAGTGCACAAGGGCTGCGAGCTGGCAACCGCTGTGGGCAGTCACTTCGAGACAGGGCGCGCTGGGGCAATGGGGGCCGGGATGGGCACGGTGCCCGTAATTTAAGTGTTTGGATCTTTTTTTGTCCCATGGGAGATTCACCCTGGAGCGGTGGTGGTGGGGATTTGGGGGGTGGGGGGGGGGTCTCCTCTTGCCTTTGCCTCGGTGGGTTTTTTTTTGTTGGTCACTGCACGCGCTGTGGCGATTGACCGATGGGGGAAGGTGTGGTTAGCAGCGTCGCCCCTCCACCCCCCACCACCCCCCTCCAACCCAGCCCCCACCGCCAACCCCCAACCCCGTCGGTCCCACGGTCAAAGTGTCTCTTGTTGTAACTCACAAGGGTTGGTCACCACGCAAACCTGGTTTCCATGGAGAAGCTGGAGGGTGGCCGCAGGCTGGTGGGGGCTATAACTCCAGCAGGTAAACAAATAACGTAAACCTCCCCTTGAAGATAGGACAGTCTGACTGGCTCAGTGATACTTTCCTGGGGCTAGGGTTTGTGGGAGGGGGCGGCGGTGGCAGACTAGACGGAGCTCTGCAGTTTGCAGGAAGCTCAGTCGAGTCAGGCTGCTGGGGCCTGAGCTCAGGCCTGTACCCGAGAACGCGTAAATCCTTCCCTCGTCGTAGCCGTAGCCCACCCTGAGCCGCTTCTTCTTCTGCTGACCGGCACCCCCACCCCCACCAGCCGCCCCCCCTCTCCGCGCCTCCACACCTCCCTCCGCAACCATGGCTGTAGGCCTTGGGCCTTGTGGCGCAGTTGGGCAGCCTCCCTGCCTCTGAGCCAGCAGCGCCAGGTTCGAGCCCGGCCCCAGGACTCCGACGGCCGAGGGAGGTGCGTCCGTCACGTGGCCGAGTCGCAGGCCGATGGCGGGCGGCGAGAGTGGAGGAGATTCCTGGCCGGCCATGCAATGGAAAGAGCGCCAGAGCCCCTCCCGTCACTGCCCGTAGCCCTGGACTACAACGCGAGGGGGGCGGGGGTGGTGTGAGAGTGCGTGTTTGCCACGGCAACTCGGGCCCCCCGAGTGAAATGCAAACACAGCGCCGACGGGACGCTGGGAAAGTCGTGATCGGCTGGGGCAGGGCCAACGTGGATTGACGTTCGGCAAACCCGCTAAAGGGAACAAACCTTAATCCCGCTGTTTAAGGCAGAGAGGAAACCGAAACCATTAGCCTGGTGTCGCCACGTAGGTAAAACACGAGTGTTTATGATTAGGGACTTGCTAACAGGGCTTTAGGAGGTGGCATGGCGCCGTGGGCAGCCTCCCTCTCTCTGAGTCCCCGCTCCAGCCCTGCGGGCCCTCCCGACACGCGCCAATGGCGGGCAAGGAGGAATTATAAAAACGCACGTTGCCACAGCAACTCGGACGTCGCTGAGGGAACTGTAACGCCACCGCCGCTCGGCTGACCTCTCTCTCTCTCTCTCTCTCTCTTCCTCTTCCAGTTGGCGTTACGAGGACCGTCAGGACCCATGGGTTTCACAGGGCGACCCGGACCGTTGGTAAGTCCCCTCCTCCCTTGACCTTGGGTTTGCAGGTTGGCCAGGAGAGGTTGCGGGACGGCTGGACAGAGTGGTGGTGCAGAGCGGCACAGAACCGGCTCCGAATACAATCAACAAAAACAGCACCGCTGGGAAGCAGCCGGAACGCACCAATCTGGGAGAGGAGCTTTTGAACTGAGGGGGGGTCACGGGGGATGGTCACACCTCAGGTGGATCAGGGGGCGAGGAAACATCCAATCGTTCAACCGTGGCTCCGTGCGTAGTCTCGGAGTCAGAGGATCGAGGGTTCGAATCCCACGACAGGGCTTGTGCACAAAAAAAAATTCAAGGTTGATGCTCACACTGCAGTGCTGAGGGAGTGCTGCACTGTCAGAGGGTCAGTACTGAGGGAGTGCTGCACTGTCAGAGGGTCAGTGCTGAGGGAGTGCTGCACTGTCAGAGGGTCAGTACTGAGGGAGTGCTGCACTGTCAGAGGGTCAGTACTGAGGGAGTGCGGCACTGTCAGAGGGTCAGTACTGAGGGAGTGCTGCACTGTCAGAGGGTCAGTACTGAGGGAGTGCTGCACTGTCAGAGGGACAGTACTGAGGGACTGCTGCACTGTCAGTGGGTCAGTACTGAGGGAGTGCTGCTCTGTCAGAGGGTCAGTACTGAGGGAGTGCTGCACTGTCAGTGGGTCAGTACTGAGGGAGTGCTGCACTGACAGAGGGTCAGTACTGAGGGAGTGCTGCTCTGTCAGAGGGTCAGTACTGAGGGAGTGCTGCACTGTCAGAGGGTCAGTACTGAGGGAGTGCTGCACTGTCAGAAGGTCAGTACTGAGGGAGTGCTGCTCTGTCAGAGGGTCAGTACTGAGGGAGTGCTGCACTGTCAGTGGGTCAGTACTGAGGGAGTGCTGCACTGACAGAGGGTCAGTACTGAGGGAGTGCTGCACTGTCAGAGGGACAGTACTGAGGGAGTGCTGCTCTGTCAGAGGGTCAGTACTGAGGGAGTGCTGCTCTGTCAGAGGGTCAGTACTGAGGGAGTGCTGCACTGTCAGTGGGTCAGTACTGAGGGAGTGCTGCACTGACAGAGGGTCAGTACTGAGGGAGTGCTGCACTGTCAGAGGGACAGTACTGAGGGAGTGCTACACTGTCAGAGGGACAGTACTGAGGGAGTGCTGCACTGACAGAGGGTCAGTACTGAGGGAGTGCTGCACTGTCAGAGGGTCAGTACTGAGGGAGTGCTGCACTGTCAGAGCGTCAGTACTGAGGGAGTGCTGCTCTGTCAGAGGGTCAGTACTGAGGGAGTGCTGCACTGTCAGTGGGTCAGTACTGAGGGAGTGCTGCACTGACAGAGGGTCAGTACTGAGGGAGTGCTGCACTGTCAGAGGGACAGTACTGAGGGAGTGCTACACTGTCAGAGGGACAGTACTGAGGGAGTGCTGCACTGACAGAGGGTCAGTACTGAGGGAGTGCTGCACTGTCAGAGGGTCAGTACTGAGGGAGTGCTGCACTGTCAGTGGGTCAGTACTGAGGGAGTGCTGCACTGTCAGAGGGTCAGTACTGAGGGAGTGCTGCATTGTCAGAGGGTCAGTACTGAGGGAGTGCTGTACTGTCAGAGCGTCAGTACTGAGGGAGTGCTGTACTGTCAGAGGGTCAGTACTGAGGGAGTGCTGCACTGTCAGAACGTCAGTACTGAGGGAGTGCTGCACTGTCAGAGGGATAGTACTGAGGGAGTGCTGCACTGTCAGAGGGTCAGTACTGAGGGAGTGCTGCGCTGTCAGAGCGTCAGTACTGAGGGAGTGCTGCACTGTCAGAGCGTCAGTACTGAGAGAGTGCTGCACTGTTGAGCTGCTGTCCATCGGATGAACTAATCCCGTCCTGTGTGATTTAAGCAAACAGTAAGTCTCAACCACTGTCTCAAGTAGTGCGATGTTTGCATCACTTCTCCAGCAATGCTCGCTTGATTGATTGCAGGAACCATGGCAATATTAAAATCTATTTCGTACCAGGAAGACCATCAATCGTTCAGTCATGGCACAGTACGGAGATCCCTCACCTCAGGTCAGATGATTGTATGATGACCTAGGGGTGCAAACATGAACACCCGGGCCTCGATTTCAGGATCTGGGCCTGCAGGTAGTACAGTCAGTCTCCTCATTTCCCGCTTGGGCCTTGAGTTCAGGATCGAGGCCTGCAGATAGTACGGTCAGTCTCTTCATTTCCCGCTTGGGCCTTGAGTTCAGGATCTGGGCCTGTAGATAGTACGATCAGTCTCTTCAGTCCTCACTCAGGCCTCGAGGTCAGGATCTGGGCCTGCTGATAGTACGGTCAGTCTCCTCAGTCCCCACTTGGGCCTTGAGTTCAGGATCTGGGCCTGTAGATAGTACGGTCAGTCTCCTCAGTCCCCACTCAGGCCTCGAGTTCAGGATCTGGGCCTGCAGATAGTACGGTCAGTCTCCTCAGTCCCCACTTGGGCCTTGAGTTCAGGATCTGGGCCTGCAGATAGCACGGTCAGTCCCCTCATTTCCCACTCAGGCTTCGATTTCAGGAACTGGGCCTGCAGATAGTACAGTCAGTGTCCTCATTTCCCACTTGGGCCTTGAGTTCAGGATCGAGGCCTGCAGATATTATGGTCAGTCTCCTCATTTCCCACGTGGGCCTTGAGTTCAGGATCTGGGCCTGCAGATAGTACGGTCAGTCTCCTCATTTCCCACTTGGGCCTTGAGTTCAGGATCAAGGCCTGCAGATATTATGGTCAGTCTCCTCATTTCCCACTTGGGCCTTGAGTTCAGGATCTGGGCCTGTAGATAGTACGGTCAGTCTCCTCAGTCCCCACTCAGGCCTCGAGTTCAGGATCTGGGCCTGCTGATAGCACGGTCAGTCTCCTCAGTCCCCACTTGGGCCTTGAGTTCAGGATCTGGGCCTGTAGATAGTACGGTCAGTCTCCTCAGTGTCCACTCAGGCCTCAAGTTCAGGATCTGGGCCTGCAGATAGTACGGTCAGTCTCCTCAGTCCCCACTTGGGCCTTGAGTTCAGGATCTGGGCCTGTAGATAGTACGGTCAGTCTCCTTAGTCCCCACTCAGGCCTCGAGTTCAGGATCTGGGCCTGCAGATAGTACGGTCAGTCCCCTCATTTCCTGGTTACGCTAAGATTTTGATGGCATAAAACCACTGACTCTATGAAGGCGGGAGAGGGGGATGCCCAGCATTAATCTGAGCTCAGCTGTATCCACGCTCTCAACTTCCACCCTCTCCAGCGGAGTCCTCCTCCACAGTGTAGTGCTGTAGGGATTGGAGGTTGGTTGGGGGTTGTGGTGGGGGATCAGAGACAAACCCACATCAGCCTTTCCTGGCCCTGCGTGAGTTGCAACACGTACAGCAGAGCCCAACCCGATCCCTGCTCAAAGCACCGCAGGTGATCAGTAAAAAATCAACAAGAGCACTCCTCGTTCAGAGAGTCTCCGGCCAACACCATCGTTTTGTAAAATGGTTACAACACAGAAGGAGGCCATTTGGCCTGTTGTGTTCCTGCTGGCCCCCTGAAGGAGTAATTCACCTGGATTCATTCCCCCACCTTTCTCCCGTAACCCTGCACCTTTCCCCTTTTCTGATAATAATCCAAATCCCTCTTGAACGCCTCGATTGAACCTGCCTCCCCCACACTCTTAGGCAGAGCGTTCCAGACCTTAACCACTCGCCGTGTGAATAACTTTTTCTCGTGCCCATGGTTCTCAATCCCTCCATCGATGGGAGCGGTTTCTCCCTGTCTACTCCGTCCAGACCCCTCATGATTTTGAACACCTTGATCGAATCTCCTCCCAATGTTCACTCCTACAAGGACAACAGCCCCAACGTCTCCAATCTATCCACGTAAGTGAAGCCCCTCATCCCGGGAGTCATGCTCGGGGACCTTTACCTCAGCCTCTTTAAAGCCAGATGAACAGTGAATACAGATGGGAGAGGGCCCCGGTGTATATGGCACAGTTCCATGTTAAATATTGTACAAAGCCACTGGGATAAGCCACATATAGCGTGTGGGGTTAAGAGGTAGTGCCTGTTGATAAAGAGACGACACTCCTACCCTCCGTAAGGTCGCTAATCCTGAGAGTGGGAGAGGTGTATAATGAACTGTCCGTACAGGATAGACGCTGTACAGTGTGACCCATCCAAGCTCTCGCCCTCTTGGCTACGGCTGTTATGTTTCCTGCATTGTTCTGCCTCTTGCTGGTCTAAATGTTGCTCTTGGTTTCCAGGGGAGCCCCGGTGGAACAGGAACGAAGGGAGATCGAGGAGATATGGGACCCCAGGTCAGCAAATTGGCGTAACTCAGATCATGGGGGTACAGTGAGTGACGGTGTGCGGGGGTACAGTGAGTGACGAGTGGGGGGTACAGTGAGTGACGGTGGGGGGGGGTACATTGAGTGACGGTGTGTGGGGGTACAGTGAGTGACGAGTGGGGGGTACAGTGAGTGACGGTGGGGGGGTACAGTGAGTGATGGTGTGGGGGATACAGGGAGTGACGGTGTTGGGGATACAGTGAGTGACGGTATTGGGAATACAGTGAGTGACGGTGTGGGGGGTACACGGAGTGACGATGTGGGGGGTACAGTGAGTGACGGTGTGGGGGATACAGTGAGTGATGGTGTGGGGGATACACGGAGTGACGGTGTGGGGGATACAGTGAGTGACGATGTTGGGGAGTACACAGAGTGACGGTGTGGGGGATACAGTGAGTGACGATGTTGGGGAGTACACGGAGTGACGGTGTGGGGGATACAGTGAGTGACGGTGTGGGGGATACAGTGAGTGACGGTGTGGGGGATACAGTGAGTGATGGTGTGGGGGATACAGTGAGTGATGGTGTGGGGGATACAGTGAGTGACGATGTGGGGGATACAGTGAGTGATGGTGTGGGGGATACAGTGAGTGACGGCGTTGGCGATATAGTGAGTGACAGTGTTGGGGAGTACACGGAGTGACGATGTGGGGGGTACAGTGAGTGACGGTGTGGGGGGTACAGTGAGTGATGGTGTGGGGGATACAGTGAGTGACGGTGTTGGGGATACAGTGAGTGACAGTGTGGGGGATACAGTGAGTGACGGTGTTGGGGATACAGTGAGTGACAGTGTTGGGGATACAGTGAGTGACGGTGTGGGGGATACAGTGAGTGACGGTGTGGGGGGGTACAGTGAGTGACGGTGTGGGGGATGCAGTGAGTGACGGTGTGGAGGGTACAGTGAGTGACGAGTGGGGGATACAATGAGTGACGGTGTGGTGGGTACAGTGAGTGACTGTGTGGAGGGTACAGTGAGTGATGGTGTGGGGGATACAGTGAGTGATGGTGTGGGGGATACAGTGAGTGACGGTGTTGGGGATACAGTGAGTGACGGTGTTGGGGATACAGTGAGTGACGAGTGGGGGATCCAGTGAGTGACGGTGTTGGGGATGCAGTGAGTGACGGTGTGGAGGGTACAGTGAGTGACGAGTGGGGGATACAGTGTGTGATGGTGTGGGGGATACAGTGAGTGACGGTGTTGGGGATACAGTGAGTGACAGTGTTGGGGAGTACACGGAGTGACGGTGTGGGGGGGTACAGTGAGTGACGGTGTGGGGGATCCAGTGAGTGACGGTGTGGAGGGTACAGTGAGTGACGGTGTGGAGGGTACAGTGAGTGACGGTGTGGAGGGTACAGTGAGTGACGGTGTGGAGGGTACAGTGAGTGATGGTGTGGAGGGTACAGTGAGTGACGGTGTGGGGGGGTACAGTGAGTGACGGTGTGGGGGGGGTACAGTGAGTGACGGTGTGGGGGTACAGTGAGTGACGGTGTTGGGGATACAGTGAGTGACAGTGTTGGGGAGTACACGGAGTGACGGTGTGGGGGGGTACAGTGAGTGACGGTGTGGGGGATCCAGTGAGTGACGGTGTGGAGGGTACAGTGAGTGACGGTGTGGAGGGTACAGTGAGTGACGGTGTGGAGGGTACAGTGAGTGATGGTGTGGAGGGTACAGTGAGTGACGGTGTGGGGGTACAGTGAGTGACTGTGTGGGGGTACAGTGAGTGACGGTGTGGGGGGGGGGGGGGTACAGTGAGTGACGGTGTGGGGGGGGTACAGTGAGTGACGGTGTGGGGGAGGGTACAATGAGTGACGGTGTCGGGGGGGGTACAGTGAGTGACGGTGTGGGGGCACAGTGAGTGACGGTGTGGTGGGGGGTACAGTGAGTGACGGTGTGGGGGTACAGTGAGTGACGGTGTGGGGGGGGTACAGTGAGTGACGGTGTGGGCGTACAGTGAGTGACGGTGTGGAGAGTACAGTGAGTGACGGTGTGGGGGTACAGTGAGTGACGGTGTGGGGGTACAGTGAGTGACGGTGTGGAGGGTACAGTGAGTGACGGTGTGGGGGGGGGGTACAGTGAGTGACGGTGTGGGGGTACGGTGAGTGACGGTGTGGTGGGGGGTACAGTGAGTGACAGTGTGGGGGTACAGTGAGTGACGGTGGGGAGGGTACAGTGAGTGACGGTGTGGGGGGGGGTACAGTGAGTGACGGTGTGGGGGTACAGTGAGTGACGGTGTGGGGGTACAGTGGGTGA